>NW_005361076.1:162136-168679 GCF_000412655.1 Myotis brandtii
TTCATTATATATATAAAATATATATTAAATTATAATTAAAATAAATGACAATAAATTCTCAGAATTTTATTGGTATTATAAGCTCCATCCTAACGCTAAAGAAAAACTGGCAGATTTTATTTTTTTCAGTTGGTCTCCATAGGTCTCAAACCACATGCTGCCCACTTTATGAATTGTTTTTTCAGAGCAAGAATTCCTTTGAGGTTTATTTTAATCAGCTTTCACCTATATGAATGCGGACTGAATATCAAGGAAAGTCAACATTCTCAGCATCAAATAGCAATGTACAAGCACTAGGCACTAGCACTGTACATAAGCATAATGATCTCATAACAGGATATAAATTTCTTTTTCCATGGAGCTTTCTAAACTAGTGATTTGCAGCTCTGTTGGAAATATCACTCTTGTCTCAATGGGTTAACAACTACATTGCTAACATAGAATAGAAAGGTTTTAAAGGTCATGGTAGATTACTTTTCTATCAAACAGTCTCAACTATGGATGAAGAATCAAAACAACTGTCTTTTATTCTCTTATGGGCCACTGATCTAACTCTGGCCATATATAGTTTCATTCTAGAAAGTTTTCCTTTCTCCCTCTGATTCTTTTAATCCATCTCACTTATATTTTTAATATATTTAATCTATCTCATTTATATTATTCCCTGGTTCTACTTTATACTGCTTGATCCTTTCTCTATTTTTCTTATTTCTTTTTATAATAATTTGGCTGAGCTATGGCATTCAATTGACTTTGAAAATATTGAGTTTCAACAAAAACATAAAAACACACAAACCTTGCTAATTTTTTTTCTTTAAAAAAATATATATTTTATTGTTGATAGTATTACAGATTGTCTCCTATTTCCTCCCCTCTTTAGTCCCTTCCTCCCACCTGCTTCCCACTTCCCCAGGTCTT
This sequence comes from Myotis brandtii, assembly GCF_000412655.1. NCBI lineage: Eukaryota > Metazoa > Chordata > Mammalia > Chiroptera > Vespertilionidae > Myotis > Myotis brandtii. Next base: position 163,055 of record NW_005361076.1, read on the forward strand.
CACTACCCTATTGCCCATGTCCATGTGTTATGCATATGCTATATAATAAAGAGCTAATATGCTAATTAGACCGAACAGCAGAACGACAGCAGATGACCTTCCAGATGACCGTCCAGACGACCTTCCAGATGAAGCCAGGTCTGCAAGGGCCGAGGCAGCTGGGAATGTGAATTTCATGCATTGGGCCTCTAGTAAGTATATAAGTTCTTTGGTTTATCTCTTCTCTCCCCTCAGCTCCACATCAAGGTATGTAAGGCTGTTCCATGCCTCCATGTTTTGGGTCTTATTTTGTTGGTCAATTCATTTTGTTCATTATATTCCACAAGTAAGTGAGATCATGTGATATTTGTATTTTTCAGATTGGCTTATTTTACTTAGCATAATATTCTCCAGGTCCATCCATGCTGTCCCAAAGGGTAAAATATCCCTCTTTTTTACAGAAGCATAGTATTCCATTGTGTAAATGTCCCACAGCTTTTTTTATCTATTCATCTACTGATGGGTTTGGGCTGTTTCCAAATCTTAGTTATTGTAAATAATGCTGCTATGAACATAGGGATGCATATATTATTTCTGATGGATGTTCATCAATCTTGCTTATCTTTTCAAAGAACCAACTCTTGGATTAATTTATCTTGTACTGTTTTCTTAGTCTCTATGTCATTTATTTCTGCGCTGATCTTTATTATTTCCTTCTACTTTCTCTGCGTTTTTCTTGCTGTTCTCTTTCTAATTCATTTAGTCGTAGGGTAGGATAGTTTATTAGTGCTTTTTCTTGTCTCTTGAGGTAGGCCTGTAATACAATGAACTTCCCTCTCAGGACTGCTTTCACCATGTCCCATAGGCTTTGGGTGGTTTTGTCCTCATTTTCATTTGTTTCCAGGAAGTTTTAAATTTCTTTCTTGATCTCTTTGGTAACCCATTCATTGTTTAATAACATGCTATGTTGCCTCCATGTATTGTTTTTGAGTGTTTTTTTATTTTAGTTGATTTCTAATTTCATGCCATTGTAATATGAGAAGATGCTTGGCATTATGCCAATCTTCTTGAATTTGTATAGACTTGTGTGTCCTACATTGTGGTCTATCTTTGAGAATGTTCCATGTGCACTTGAGAAGAATGTATAACCTGTTCCTTTGTGGTGGAATGTTCTGTAAATATCAGATCTATCTGATCTAGAGTATCATTTAAGGCCTATGTCTCCTATTGATTATTTGTTGGGCAGATCTATCCAGTGATGTCAGTGGGATATTAAAGCCCCTACTATTACTGTATTGCTGTCAATCTCGCCCTTAAAGTCTATCAAGAGGTTGTTTTTTTTTTTATGTACTTGGTTGCTCATGTATTGGGTGCATATATATTTAAAACGTTATATTTTCTTGTTGAATAATTCCCTTAAGTATTATGTAGTAGCCTTCTTTGTCTCTTGTTATGGAATTTGTTTTGAAGTCTGTTTTGTCTGATATGAGTATTACTACTCCAACCTTTTCTTCCCTTTCCATTTGCATGGAATATTTTTTTCCATCCATTCACTCAGTCCATGGTGGCACAGAGTCCAGGCTGGGACCCATCGGGCACACTGCGTCAGGCTGGGTGTGTGCCAGGTGTGCAGAGGTCCCACTGGTGTCTATTACAGGTACACGGGGTCTGGGTTGTGAACTCTGTGTGCTCACAGGGTCTGGTGCAGGGTGCACGTGGGTTTGGACCAAGGCCATGGTGAATCTGGGTGATGTTGAGGCTTGACACCTAGCCGCTACAGCTCTCCACAGCCTCCTCCCAAGGAGGACCTTGTAAACCCTTCAAGATGGTGCGATCTCCAAGCTGGAGCTGTGCCCAGGGAGTGACTGTGGTGGTAGCAGTGACTCCTTGTGGCAATAGTGGGGGTCCCGCAGATGTCAGCTATAGGTGCAGGGGATCGCGCCTGTGTAATCTGCAGGCACTCCAGGTCCGGCAGGTGTCAGCTGTAGGTGCAAGGCGTCCCTCTGGTGCTCACTGAGGTGCACGTTGGTCAGGCAGTGTCTGCCTTTTTTTTTTTTTTTTCATTTCTGAAGAGGCAACGTTTGATAAAAAATATTTGCTCCTTTAAAGCCTCACTGTCATTGATCTGGGTTACAAAATGTGGGAAACAAATGTTAATTGATTTGGAATCAATGATGCATTCATGTATTTCTCTCTACTAAAATCATATCTTATTGTGCCCTACAGATAAAGAGATACATATTGTGTGGAAATGTCATCTCCAAGATGTATGAAACTTGTCTTGGAGCTCTTACAAAAGAGGTGGACAGGTAAATGATTTCTTTTTAGTATATGCTTTAAAGATAAACCATTGACAAGAATCTACCTCAGAGTTATTTCAAGGGTGAGAAGAGGTTTAAAAATGCCAAATACATTTTAGCAAGTAGAAGTCCTGATAGCATCTACTCTGTCTGTAGATGCTGGAAAGAGTGTTCATTATATATTTCAGAAAATCTAGAAGCCACTCACCCATTTTCAAAAAAGAATACAATGACAAGATCTTGTGGCCTCAAATTTATCTTTACTAAGTGCAGCCTAAAATTATGTGCATTTGATGGAAAGCTATTTTTTCAATAATTTGTTATGAGCATTTTAAAGCATAGCAAATATAAAATAATTTTAGAGTGAACACTCATATACCCGTCATTTACATGCTATGATGAATGTTTTTCTGTTCTTTATTACCTATTTGCCTATCTATGCATCTCTCTACCCTTGCATCAATCCCTCTAAGTTTTCATACATTTCAAAGTCAATTATAGATGTCAGTACACTTTCCCCCAAATACTACTTCATTATTGAGTTGTATGAGTGTTCTATATATCCTAAATACCAGTGTTTGTCAAATACATACGTTTCATTGATATTTTCTCTACTCTATGGCTTGCTCTTTCATTTTTCATTGGTATCTTTCAAAGCGTAGAAATTTAAAATTTAGATGGATTTTATCATTTTTTCTTTCCTAGTTATCAAAATGCTATTTTAAAAACCTATAATAAGATAAAACATGATTTTAAATATATATATTGAAAAGTAGATTGTATAAGTATGCAATTTTTCATGTCATGTAGAATTTGACACTCTGTTAGCTTGTGAATATTTTTATTTGCAGTATTATTGCACATATGAATTCATTTAATACAGCGGTTCTCAACCTGTGAGTCGCAACCCCTTTGGGTGTCGAATGACCCTTTCACAGGGGTTGCCTAAGACCATCAGAAAACACATATATAATTACATATTGTTTTTGTGATTAATCACTATGCTTTAATTATGTTCAATTTGTAGCAATGAAAATACATCCTGCATATCATATTTACATTACAATTCATAACAGTAGCAAAATTACAGCTATGAAGTAGCAACGAAAATAATTTTATGGTTGGGGGTCCCCACAACATGAGGAACTGTATTAAAGGGTCACGGCATTAGGAAGGTTGAGAACCACTGATTTAAGATGTAATATGCTTTTGTGATGCGGAGGAAATATTTAACTTATTAGGGCTTACCATTTATCCACAACCTTTCCCCATTCAATATTCTATGGAGTGGACATATTTACTTTCTAAACTAGTACAAGTCTTTTTGTGGGGGTAGGAAATAGAGAGGAGAGAGATGGTGTTACGAATAAAGCCCAGGCTATTCCGTATGGAAAAAAGATGAGAGAGGGCAGATGGGTAAAAATGAAGGGGAACCATACAGGATGGGAGAGGATATGAGAGAAGAGTTAAAAGAAAACAGCAGAAATTATCAGAAGTGAGATTTGGGAAATGGGATGAATAAAAAATATTTTAGAAGCTTAGCTGTTTGCTGTGGGCTGCCTCCATCTTTATGATAAATTAACACGACCTTCGGCGCTTTTTGAAGTTTGATTTCTGTTTGTGTGCATTATTGTGCTGAGGCTATGAATGTTTGACCCTCTGAATTTTCATGGAGTTTATTTCCTACTCTTTGTCATCTGTATATCTTACTGACACAACTCAAGCACTTTCACATACAATCACCATAATCTCACCAATATAATATACTATCATAATATTTTTGTGAAATACAGATGATTACTCTCCCAATGGACTATAATGTTATAGACATCAGGAGAGTTGGTATAGCACTCAAATGAGATACAATTTAAGTGTACTCCTATCTCTGAAAAGTAAAAGCAAACTGCCTCTTATCATCCTTGCTGTTTGATGTGTTTTTCAGATCAGTAGCTGTGTGTCAGGAGTCACAGATGTTTTGTTTGGCTCTTGGAAAAAGAAAACAAAAACATAAAACCCAGCAGCTTTGTTTAGAATTAATATTTTATTATTTTATGATAATCAAGTATCATTGTTCATGATCAATTTACCTTTTCCACAAGCCAAACAAATTATAGTGGAACCTGGATTCTCAAACTTAAGTGGTTCCTGAAGGCTATTTGAGAAGCAATTTGCTTTTAAAAAAGTATCATTTTTTCCCCATTAGAAATAATGTAAATTTAATTAATCTGTTCCAGATCCCCAGATGATTCCCCGTTTTAATCTGTCTTATATAAGGTACTATTTCATCTATAGATAAGTACTACTTTTCTTAAATTTATTAAGCAACCCTCTACTAGCCTTAAGTGAATCACTTTCAGCACTCGTTAGTTCTGGGTATGTCTTTCAGTAAGTCAGCATGCATGGGCATCTTTTCTTTTTCACATATCACTGCCACCAAATGCTGTCACCAGCTAACCACTTTTCGTTTATCCAAATCAATAGCAATTTTCTACATCTTCAGTTGCCTGTGTTAATTGTTTCATGAGCACTTTCACACCCTTAGCAACAACAGCACTCTTGATGGCCTCTTTATGTTTTAAAATGTCTTCTGATATAAATTAGCAAAATAATTGCATTTCTTTTGATGTATATACTAACTCCTGCCAGATGGCCTTTGTACTTTCTTCTTGGGACCTCCTGGAATCTGACTATATTACAAGTTGGGATGTAATAAGTGCTGATGTAGGTGGGTCTTAAGAAAAGTAGAAATTTCCTTGAAAATTAACCACATCAAATTAAGTCTTTAGAGAGATGTGAAGCAGGGGAAGGTTAGTTTCCTCGGGAGGAAGAAAGGTTAAAAGTTTTATGAGTCTGAGCTTGTAATTTCCATAAATATTTAATTAATCCTTATCTTAAATATCCAATTCTTCTTAATCAGTGTCCTAATCATGTAAAACTCAGTAGAATTGTGCATTGAGCTTGCATTTTAATTCTGCAATCCACAATTTTAGATTTTGAGCTTGATCCTTAGCCCTGGCTGCCCTGTGATTATAAGACATGAAAAACTTTTAAGGCCATCAGAGTGGCTGTGTCTTTCCATGCCATAATCTGAGAATTTAAACACCTGAAATAATTTTCATTTTGTAAACTCTCTAGTACAAGCATGTCAAACTCATGGCCCGTGGGCCACATGTGATCCACAACAAATAATTTTGTGGCTCAGCCAATATAACAGATGTAAGAAACATTTTAATAAAAATTTTGTAACTTAAATAAAAGAGAATGGTAATTAGCGTACGACTGCTACCCTTCCTATTGGCTAATCAGCATATCCTTATGCAAATTAACTGTCAGCCAAGATGATGGC
>NW_005361076.1:170174-170735 GCF_000412655.1 Myotis brandtii
TATTAAAGGCTAAGTGTCTGTCCATCCTTCCTAGTGGTAGCTATGATGTGCACTGACCACCAGGGGGCAGACACTCAATGCCGGAGCTGCCATGACGCACAATGGCCATTTAAAAATAAATGGCACCACAGATCTGGTGCTGACAAACCAGCACTCAGCTTCCCCTAAGTGAGACACAGGCCCCACCACAACCCCAGAGTGACACCCCACCAAATCACAGCCAATGCTGCCAAGACCCCTTGTTGCAAAAAGCGGCCCACAGCCCAGCCTAACCTGAAATGGTCACTGTCGGTGCCAGGTAATGACATCATGTAGCAACGCACGGATTTCTCTCCCTAGTGACACGCCTCCTTGCAGTTTCTTTAGCCCAGGAACACTACTTGCTTTTCAGCCAGGTGCAAACATGTTACACTTTAAACAAATGTCTGTGAAGTGTTTTCCCGTGCCTCATCTCATTTGATCCTCACAGAAGTCCTGGAGTAGGTAGATAGGAGACTCGGTAGAATCCTGTTTTCTTTTCATTAGCCAGAAAACAGAGATTTAGAAAGTTTAGAAACTTGA
>NW_005361076.1:171421-186265 GCF_000412655.1 Myotis brandtii
ATGTTCAAGAAAATATTAATTTTTATTAAAATGTTCTATTATTTTATGTTAACGATTATTCGTTTATTTCAGCCCTTTGTATTCAGCATGTCTCTATCGAAATAAATCGACATTTCTATGAAAATGGAAGCTTTTGTTTATTTGCGGCCCATATAAACTTAAACCTTGTTTATTTGGCCTGCATTAGCCTTTGAGTTTGACATGCTTGCTCTAGTACTATCAGAAACAGTTAGTGGTCCCCATGGTGCTTGTAGGTATTATCACCATAATAGACAAAAGTAACAGTCACTTGCTCTCTAAAATTATTGTGTTCAATCAGCAATTTATCCAAAGCAAAGACTGTAGGGAATATAAATAATCATGTTTCCAGTACTTCGAATAAACACTTGTCTTCTTTACATTGGCAATGAAGTCACTACTACATTCAAGCTCAAACAGATGAACAACCCAAGTCAAGTCCCATCTACAGACTCTGTTTTCTAGGACCACTTAATCACAGTTCAGACAGGACAGAATATCTGCTTCATGAAGTTTAGAAAGTGGTTTTTAATAAAAAGTTCTTGTTTCAAAAGTTAGAAAAGCTGCAATCAAGAAGGATACAAAGGCAACCTAGATTTTGGCAAGATGGAATCCCCTAAGCAGAACTGGAATGAATGTAGAGGCTGCTGGTGGTTGTTGGAAATATGGAAGGAGAAACTCTCGACAGGAATTGGGCCCATGAAGGAGGCAACACCTCAAAGAAAGTGGGTTCTTTCCTGTTCCCTTCTTCCAATCTCTTACCAGTTATTCTGTTGCTCAAAATTAATGGGGAGCTAGTTGTCAGTGGATATTGGGGCATCCAGTTTTTAGGAGTTAGTCCTATATAATAAAAATCAGAGCAAGAAAGTGATGGAGAAATGATCTTAAACAATGACAGCATACTCTTCCACTTCCAAAATTATTAATGCAAGCATGCTGTCCCTCTAAAGACAGCTTCTTACGATCTAGTTAAATTGTTCAGATATGCCCTAATGGTTAGGGCCTAACCGGTTTGGCTCAGTGGATAGAGTATTGGCCTGCAGACTCAAGGGTCCCAGGTTCGATTCCGGTCAAGGGCATGTACCTTGGTTGCAGGCACATACCCAGTAGGGAGTGTGCAGGAGGCAGCTGATCGATGTTTCTCTCTCATCGATGTTTCTAACTCTCTATCCCTCTCCCTTCTTCTCTGTAAAAAATCAATAAAATATATTTAAAAAATTGTTCAGATACACCCCCAACACTTTGAAATAGGTCTATTTGCTCCTTTGCTTTCTCCTAATATTGTCTTGAATCTTTCCTCATTTGCTTAGATTCAATGTACCTTCATTATCTAATAAATAGTGTGCTTGTCTGTACTACAAATTCCCATGCTCCAGTGTCCTTTAATTATACATAATCTGGGATGAACCTAAATCACAGCTTTGTCTTTTCTTTCTTTCTTTCTTTCTTTCTTTCTTTCTTTCTTTCTTTCTTTCTTTCTGTTGCTAAACAGAGGATATTTTCCCACTTTCCCACTTTTTATTTTTTCTTTATTGATTAAGGTATTACATCTGTGTCTTTATCCCCCCCATTGCTCCCCTCCCCCCACTTATGCCCTCACCCCCCTGGTATCTGTATCCATTGGTTATGCTTATATGCATGCATACAAGTCCCATGGTTGATCTTTCCCCCTTACTCCCACCCTCCCCTGCCTTCCCTCTGAGATTTGACAGTCTGATCAATGTTTCTCTGTCTCTGGATCTGTTTTTGTTCATCAGTTTATGTTGTTCATTATATTCCACAAATGAGTGAGATCATGTGATCCATTGGTTAGGCTTATATGCATGCATACAAGTCCTTTGGTTGATCTCTCCCCCTTACCCCCACCCTCCCCTACTTTCTCTCTGTGGTTTGAGGGTCTGAACGATGCTTCTCTGTCTCTGTATCTATTTTTGTGATTCCACTTATTTTTAGAGAGAGTGGAAGGGAGGGGTGAGATGCAGAGAGAGACACATTGATTGGCTGCTTCCCGCACTTGCCCTGACAGGGACCTGGGATCCAGCCTGCAACCAAGGTATGTACCTTTGACCAGAATCAAATCCAGGACCCCTCTGAGGTTGACACTCTATCCACTGAGCAAAACGGGTTAGGGCTGCTCTCTCTTTTCTTGATCTCCAGCTTTCAAAGACTTCCTGAGAAAAGTATGTAATAGTTCAGTTTGTTTCCGTTATAAATGTCATGATCACTAACCTAAAAGAAATATTGTCCTATAATCCTCCTACATTAATCATGACCAATCATTCTTCCACTCTCTACAATGTATTTTCTTATTCAGCATTATCCTTAAATGGCCATGTCTCCCCATCATTTGCTGTAGTATCAGAAGATAATCTGTTCTAATTCACCAAAAAAAAAGAGATTAGAGGGGAGCTTTTATGTTAATGAACATAATGGAATTACTATATTTGTTTCCTTCTTTATCATCTTGGTAATTCAACAGAGCAGAAGTTCTTACTCCTTATTTTGATTGTATCACCTTCTACTCTCTCATAATCCTTAAATTATTTAATATCTTTTCTCATCTGGATATTTCTCATTAACTTTTTAATACTTTTAACATCTTTCAAATTGGGAAAATATAATAATAATGCAGAGTAAAACAAAAATGAAAGCCAAATCAAATGCAGCATTTTCCCACCCAGCTTGTGTCACTAATTACCACCCTTATCTTTTCTCTTCTTTAAAGCCACAGTTTCAAAAGTATTGCTTAAAAATGTTTTTTTTTTTCTATAACTTGCCAACTGTGAATAATGTTTTGGTGAACATGGGAATGCAATCTCTTTGAGATCCTGATTTAATTCTTTTGGTTATATACCCAGAAGTGAGATTGCTGGATCACATGGCAGTTCTATTTTTTTTTTTTTGAGGAATCTCTATACTCTTTTCCATAGCAACTTTACCATGTTACATTGCCACCAACAATATATAAGAGTTCTAATTTATCCATATCCTCACCAATACTTTTTAAACCAATAGCCATTTTAACAGTTGTAAGGTGATACCTCGTTGTGGTTTTGATTTGCATTTCCCTGATGCTTAGTGACATTGAGCACCTTAACCCCTCATCAGATATACGACATGCAAATAGTTTCTTCCATTCTATAGGTTGCTTTTTCATTCTGCTGGTTTTGTTCATTTGCTGTGCAGTTTTTTAGTTTGATGTAGTCCCACTTGTATATTTTTGCTTTTGTGTCTTATGCTTTTGGTTTCATATGTCAAAACTTTTCCCCAAATGTCCATAGACAGACAAATGGAAAAAAATGTATATATTTACAATATAATATTATTCAACCTTAAAAAAGAAGTAAATCCTGCCATTTGTGGTAACATGCTGGAATCTTGGGGACCATATACTAAGTGAAATCTGCCAGTAACAGAAGGACAAATTATGCACAATTGCAATTATATGAGGCATCTAAAACAAACAGACTCATATAAGCAGAGATTGGAATAATGGTTTCTAGGGACTGGGGTAAGAGAGAAATGGGGAATTGTTGTTACACAGGTATAAAGTGTCAGTTTTGAAAGGTGAATAAATTCTAGATATCTACTGTGCAATATAGTGCCTATGAGTAATGATACTGTATTGTACACTTAAAATTAGTTAAGAAGGTAGATCTCATGTTAAGTGTTCATATCATACACACAAAAAAGGGTACAAGGAAGTTTTTGTAGGTGATGGGTATGTCTGTTATCTTGATTGTGTTGATAGTTTCATGGGTATATACATATGTCAAACTCATAAAATTGTATACATTAAATATGTGCCACTTTATATATCAGTTACCCCAATAAAGATGTGTAAAATTTTTGTCTATATTTTATATCTTCACTTCATCATCTCATTCTCATTTTTCAACCCATTCCCAATAAAATCCATCCTTTATAACTCCAATAAAAATTACCATATTTTCTGTGTATAAGATGCCCCCATGGATAAGATGCCCCCCACTTCTCCAACCCAAAATTTGGAAATCAATATTTTAAACATAAAACAGAATACATTTTTATTTAGTAACTAATGCAGGTAATGTTTACATACCAGTACTATGATATTATGCAGCATATCACTTTATTCAGCCTCCATTAGATCACTATTCTCTTCTTCATCACTATTATTTCCAGACATATCAATTTCTTCAACTTCTATTGTACCACTGCTGTCTTCTGAGTCACTATCTATATATGTTAGATCATCCTCATAAACTGGCAGCATTTTCTGAGCTAACTTTGTGTTCTCATAGCCAACCCTTCTCTCCTCATGAAATTGAAGCACCATTTTGCATTTCCTGTAAAATCAACAAATGTTCATTTCTCTTGCAAACATTCTTGCCTGACATTGAATAAGCTTGGTTGACACACATAAGTCACTCTGGCGCTGCTCCATAATCCAAGTCCTAAGCCTCTGCTCCAAGTTTGCCCATTTTGCAGTTTTCCTCTTAAGGCCTTCTTCTTTTTTGGCAACTTAAGGAGTTTTTCTTCCTGTTTTCTCCACTGTATGATCATAAACTCAGTGGGAGGAGGTCCAAATTGTCTCTCTGTAGCTCTATTTCCATGCTCTTTTGCATAGCTGATTACATTCAGTTTGAGTTTTGCAGAGTAAGACAATTGCTTTCCGGTATTTATCTTTTTATTTTTTGACATCTTTTTAAAAATTATTTATATTTATTCATCTAAAATAGGCAAGTACAAGACGTCATCATTGGTTCTGTCCTGTTGGACATTTTTATCAGGACTTGGACCAGACATAAAAGGACATAAAAGACCCGCTGATCAAATTTTCAATTGGCACGAAGCTGGACAGGATGGTTCATAGGATAGATAAAAAGGTCAGAATGCTTGGATTCCTGTTGCATCTGGCACTCTCCACCTCCACCTCCAATTAGGGCATCAGCTGATGTCAACAATAAGGCTCATGATTGGAGGAAGCCTGTTTGACAAGGTATGGGCAGCTATGCACCCACACCGTGGGGCTCCCTCCTCGGCTGACTTCCATGTATAAGATGCCCCTCAATTTTCTGTCTAATGATTTTAGAAAAAAAATAGCATCTTATACACAGAAATATATGGTACTTCATAAGGTATTTCCAATGCAAAAATGCAATAGGAAGATTTCATCTTCTAGTAACTTGACTTGTATATAGGATTTTTTTCTGTCTCTGACATTTTATTTCACTCCACTCTCAACTCCTCTGGTTTTCCTCTAATCTCTGTGGTTACTTGTTCTCTATCATCTTTCCATATATATCTTCTTTTCCCTGGACAGTGAGGGTTGAAATTCTTTAAAATTCAATTCTAGGCCATTATGCTCTCTTACTCTAGAAGTTAGAGTATAATTTCATTGAAACACACAGCTTCAATTACAAACTTCATGAAGTTTGGACATATGTGTTTTTGAGACCTCAAATCTGAATTCTATAAATCCAATTGCTTGTTTAACACTAAATCTATTTATTTAAAACATACATAAAACTCAAAATGCTCATTGTTTACCTAAAGTCCCAAATCTGTCCTCCTTCATTTTTGTTTATTTTATTGTGTGGTCACACCATCCAACCAGTTTTATAAGCCAGTCACATAGCAATAATTTGACATCACTCTCTCTCATTATATGGTACACTATATCATATCCATTATCAATCCTATCCATTTTACCTCCTAGATACTTCCTTAATCTATCTACTGTTCTCTATCTACTCATCATTGATAGCGGTAAATTAATGCAGAATCTAAATTTCCCTTCTTGCTTTGCTTAGTGCCTTTAATATGTATGTAAAAATAATTGTGTTCATCTTTCCTATATTTTCCCTTCTGTTCCTTCTCCCTCCTCTTGCTATTTTCCAGCAATTAGCCACAACTCCCTAAAAGTCTTTATTTCAGGGAATGTCCCATATGTAAGAATCAACATATTTAAAGCAGATTATAGGGCAATTGGAAGATTAAAGGCCAGTGGGTACTAAAAGCAGTGCCTGACATTATCTTGTTACTGGACAGAACCCTGAAGCTGCACCAAGTCATTAGAGGGACATAACTGGTAGAAGATATAGGGAAGCTGTGTAATAAACACGATATGCCTATATCAACAAGTATTTCAGCATGCCATACATTGCACCAAAACATTCATCAGCTGTACATGAAGGTACTGGTGACCTGCTTTTAAGAAGGGGCTTTCTTAATACCTTTGTGTTATAGGAGTTTTATACAACTTTGGTTGTATAATGTACCTTAAATAAAGGCTCAGCTTTAATTCTCTATCTTCTTAATTATTTAAAGAATTAAATTTATTTAAAGCAAGGAAATAATCACTAAGTTAATAGTAGCAACACATTAATGTTTACTTTGTCTAGCAGTTGTCACCAATAGATGATGAACACTTTGTTTACATAATTTGCACTAACTGGAATAATACATCTTCCACAAGAAAACTAAAAAAGTAATTAACTAAGTGGAGAATACAAAGTTTTAATTCTTTGATACATTCTGTTTGTAAAGATTCTTGTAAGCTCTCACATTTTGTCTTTGGGAGAAAAAAAATAAAACCAATATATAAATTTAGAAATGGGTTTTTTACCTAAAACTGAAGATCTTCATACTAATTGATTATATAGTATTGTATCATATACTTTATTATTCAATGTGTAGAACTAAGTGTCCATGTGCTCCTAATGGGGAAGGAAAAATAATGGTTATAGTCTTAGTATAGATATTTTATGATAAAAGAGGAATGATGATCATCTCCATTTCCAAAGGGAGGGCAGGAACACAAACATGTTATGCTATAAAATGTTAAATTCAACCTTTTGTAAATATTTGAGCATTTTGAACTCTATGATTTTAAAAACTTTAAAAAAGTATAACAAATGTACATAATTTCCACATATTTAAAATGAGTTGTTACATTGTTAAAACTTGCCTTTTTCTCAAAATTCTTAGTGAGACATGAGACTAGCCTCCAGAGGGCGACCAAGTTGCATCATTGCAAACAATTGCATCAAAATTTAACACTGCTTCCAATAAAATCATAGACTTTCTAAAGTTAAAGTTTGAAAAGACAGTAAAATAGTTAATCTTTGAAGAAAATACCATCAGTTAAATCTGAATAGCTCTGCAACTATTGGATGTTTAAGGAGACCACCTATAAGTTGATGCTTTAGCAGAGCAAGGGGCTTTAAATCTAGACAGACCTCACAAAGCTACTAGATCAGCAAAACTTGTCATTTCACTAATACCCCAATTTTCCTGCTCACTGTAAGTCTACCTATTTCCAACACCTTGTTAAGCAGACAGTGTTTAGATTTTTGCATTTCAGGTCAGCTCTGCAATTGATATATTATCTTGTAAACATAGTTTTATTTGGAAAAATGGGATAAATAATATCTTCCTCATATCTCATGGTTTTGTGAGCATTAACTGAGATAAAATACATGAAAACACCATAATGACTGGTGAGTAAATATTATCTTCTGTCTTTTTTTTGTCTCTACTTACCACCCCCCCCCCTTTACAATGAGGAAGAGAGAAATAAGTTCTAATTCATTCACTTCAATGGTTTAGTGACATATTCTTCCATTACTTGCCCACAAGGTATGTTTTTGAAAATTTCATAGACATAAAGTAGTAAGTTGAAGTAATGGATATTTCTCAACCCCCAGACAGACATATATCTAATAAATGTTGTAGGTTTGTTAATCTGTGACTGAGTAATTACTAGAATTAGTAAATAATAATTTCTAATTGGAAATTCCATCCAATTGGCTCTCAATTTATACCAATAGATTATTTCTATCAATTTCATCTTTATTTAAGTTGTATCCTTGAGAACATTAGTTGTTTACCTTTTAACTGCACTTTGTCATTATTCCTGACCTATATCTAACCAGCAGAGAATTACTTTTTATTGTACTTATAAAGTTTCTCAAGCATTACTTCTTTTGACTCCCATAGATTATGCCCTTCTAGAATAATGTTCCAAGATGACCTGAATGTTCCCTTTAGCTTAACTAAACTTTAGGTAGATTTCTTTTTGACTATAGACCCCTGACCTCCCTTTTCGGAAAGCATTTACTTTAAGAAACATGGACTTGTGAATTCTTTCTCTGTTCCTTTCATATGTAAAACTTCTGTTAGTAACTTAATACCTTTACAACTCAAGAATGTCTTTTTTTAGGACTTGAGGGCCATTTCTTTGAAATAAAATCTTCAAGAAATATAAGTCCCCTACTTTCCAGTCTCTGTGGGAAGTGTAGGAACCTAACTTTAATAAGAGCCAATTAGCAAACACAGATAGTCTAATCACATTGACCAACCTACCCACCAACATCCTCTAGTACTTTCCTTCTAGCTCACCCTGGCACTTAAAAATTTTCCTTTTATTTCAGCAGAGTTGAATTCATTTTCCCTCTCCTATCACTCCTATTGCAGTAGTCTTGAACCTTGTTGCAATAGTCCTGAATAAAGTCTACCTTGCCTGTTTAATCATTTGGTGTAATTTTTCTTTGATGTCACTCCATCACCAATCCCCAAGTACCTGCCATTTTCAGATTAATCTTTATAAGACTTAGAATTATTCCATAATTCCTGTGGTATAAAGTCCACCATTGAAAATCCTCCACAATCTTGCACCTTTTAAACTCAGTCTTATCTTCCAATCCTTGGATTTCCTCCTCCAAGAAAATTAGTACATTTTTCTAAAGCTGGCTAATATTTCTCCAATTTGAGATTTTTGTTTATGTATTTTCTAACTTTTTCTTAATATATGAACATTTTACTATCTTGTTCATGCCCATGTATAAAAACTAAAACAGAAATCACTTCAAGTCTTTATAAATAAGGAATAAAATACAGCGTTGAAACTGCTGAGAAGTAAAGAAGGGTCAGTGAGATAAACACCACTTCTTTTTTGTGGTTAGGAACTTTAGGATCTATGTCCTTAGCAACTTTCAAATGTTTAGTATAGTATTGTTGACTGTAATCACCACGTTGTACATTAGATCCTCAGAACTTACTCATCTAACTGGAAGTTTGTACATTTAATCAACATCTCCCCATTTCTCTAAAACTCCAGTTTTTGGCAACCACTATTCTAATATGTTTCTCTGAGTCTGGCTGTTTTAAGTTCCACAAATAAGTGATATCATATAGTATTTAGCTTTCTCTGTCTGACTTATTTCACTTAGCACAATGCCATCAGGGTCCATCTATGTTATTGCAAATGGAAGAATATCCTTTATTTTCATGGATGAATAATATTCCATTCTGTCATATGTAACCTCACATCTTCTATATATATTGACCCATAGACAGGCACTTAAGTTGTTTCTATATCTTAGCAATTGTGAATGATGCTGTGATGAACATGGAAGTGCAGATATCTCCTTGAAACAGTGATTTCATTTCCTTGGATGTATAGCTAGAAGTTGGAATACTAGATCATATGGTAGTTATTTTTTTTACAGTTTTGGAGGAAACTCTGTTTTCTAAAGTGGCTGCACAGGGTTCCCCTTTCTCCACATCCTTGTCAATACTTGTTATCTCTTATCTATTTGAGGATAGCTATTCTAACACATGTGAGGTGATCTATCATTGTTGGTTTGCTTTGCATTTCCCTGGCCATTAATGATGTGGAACATCTTTTGATGTACCTATTAGGTATTTGTATGTCTTCCTTGGGAAAATGTCTATTTGGTTCTTCTGGCCATTCTTTGATTGATTTTTCCCCCTTGAGTTGTATGAATTCCTTATATAATTTGGATATTAATTTCTTATCACATATATCATTTGACAATATTTTCTTCAGTACTCTAGGTTGCCTTTTCATTTTGTACTTGCTTCTTTTGTTGTGCAGTGTTTTAGTTTGATGTAATCCCAATTATTTGCTTTTGTTGTGTATGCTTTATGTGTCATATCCAAAAAATCATTGTCAAGACCAACATCAAGGATCTTGTACCCTATGTTTTTTTCTAGGAGTTTTACAGTTTCAGTTCTTACATTTAAGTCTTAATCCATTTTGAGTTAAATTTTGTGAGTGGTGGAAGATAGGGGCTCATTTTTATTCATCCACATGTGGTTCTCTAGTTTTCCAAGCACCAATTATTGAAGAGATTAACTTTTTCCCATTGAGTATTCCTGGTTTCCTTGCCAAACATTAGTATTATGTATTAATTAACAAATTATTGTAACTATATTTATTTTTTATAATCTTGTTATTTAACCCTTATACTAGAGTTTATGGATTAAGATACCACCATATTGCAGTAGTAGAGTGTTCTAAATATTCTATGTACTTACTTTTACCAGTTTGTTTTTAATCTGTCCATTTTTTCCTTTTTATTGACTTTATTGGTGGTGACAGTGGTTAATAAAATTCTATAGGTTTCAGGTGTATAATTCTATAATACACCATCTCTATATTGTATGAATTTGTCAATTTTTAATAGCGGGCCATTAACACCTCCAATTATTATAATGGATTAATATAATTATCCTTGCAGTTCTATTAATTTTTACTCATATAGGTTGATGCTTTATTGGTAGGCACATACATGTTAAGAATCGTACATCTTCTTGGGACATTGAATAATGTTCACATGTTTTATATTACTAATTAATGTCCTTTGAATTTAGCTTTGTGCTCCTTTCAACATTTCTTGTAAGGCAATTCCAGTGGTAATTTTCTCAGATTTTTGTCTGAAAATATCTTTATCTATCCTTTATTACTTGAAGATAACTTTGCTGGATAGAGTAGTCTTGGTTGATAGTTTTGTCAATAGAGGGTAGAGGGCTTCATTTCACCTGGTTGTTAGTGGGGGTGGAATTCTTGCCATATCTTGAGAAAAAGGAATTTTCTGAGACTCAAACAGGAGGAATGATTTTTATTTGCGTGGAATTAAATTCCTGAGTTTCCAAGGTCCCAATTCCCTTTGCCTAGTCATACAAGAAATGTAGCTGGGTTTTAGCAGAGCTAAAATCAGAGCCAGTGTCTAGAGTTTCCTTTCCAATCCAGTTTAGATTGTGTTCTTCACTGTAGTCCATCAGTCCATTGTATGTGGTGGCCACAGGAGCACATGGCCAAGCACAGCCCATGAAACAAGAGCAACAAAAGTAAAAGAGAGATAACTTTGTTTAGGGGATTATATATTCCCAAATTTTTGCATGCTAGCAGTGGCCATGGTAATTTTGGCCAATCTATGGTTTCCCAAGTGTGACTGACAGCAAGTACCTTCCCTATGTCATGCCAGCTTTATTGGGCATGAATCTATTTTCCCTTTATTGGATCCCTTCCCCCAGTGTTTTGCAGGAATAGACTGGTGGTTCCTTGGGGAGTGGAAAGTTGCAGTTTCCTGGTGAAGTTGCCAAATGACATGCCTATAATGTCTGGCCTTTCCTTTAGCTTCTTTCCTATTGTTAATAACTAGCTAATTACAACAGTATCAGTTTGAGTTTCCTTTTAGCAGTTTGAATAAATCATTCAATTCTTCCTTCATCCTAAGGTTTCTGCTGAAAAATCTGCTGGTAGCCTTATGGGTTTTTTTTTTTTTTTGTAAATTACAAGCCTTTTTTCTCTTGCTGCTTTTAAGATTTTTTTTTTAGATAATTTTATGATAACATATCTTGGAGAAGGTACCTTTAAATTTATTTTGTTTGCTGGCATATGAGCTTTAAGAACTTATATATCCATCTCTCTCTCTAGATTTGTTACGGTCTCAGTTGTTTTTAAAATTTAAAATTTAAGCTTTCTGCTCCCTTCTCCCTTTCTTTTCCTTATGGAACTCCAATAATTTGGGAATTGTTCCTTTTGATCTTTTCCCAAGATCACATAGGCTTTCTTCACTCTTTTTCAATCTTTTTTTTTGTTTCCTCTCACTAATTTCAAAGTTTCTCTCTTCTTCCTTTGTAAAGAAAATATTTTTATTGATTTCAGAGAGGAAGGGAGAGGGAAACTGAGATAGAAACATTAATGATAAGAGAGAATCATTTATCAGTTGCCTCCTGCATGACTTACATGGGGGGATCAAGCCCACAACCTGGGCATGTGCCCTGACCCGAAATCAAACCATGACCATCTGGTTCATAGGTCACCGCTCAACCACTGAGCAACACTTGTTGGGCTAAAGTTCTGATTTTGTTCATGTATTATTTTCCTGATTCTGTTGGATTGTCTTTCTCTGTTTTCTTATAGCTCTTTGCGTTTCCTTAAAACAGCTATTTTAATTTTTTTTTAATAAGGAAAATCACAAATCCTGGTGTCCTTGGGATCAGGTATTGAATGGTCATTATTATCCTTTGGTGGTATCACGTTACCTTGATTGTTCATGATTCTTGAAGTTTACATTGCTGCTTTGCACTTGAATTAGCAGCCACCTCATCTAGTTTTTACTAACTGCCTTTGGAGAAAAATACCTTCCATCAGCCCTGCTAGTGATTCTAAGGCTTTCTCAGTATTTCTATGTATATGCTTGCTCCATGCTTCTTTCTTAAGCTTGTATGTTTTCTCTGCATCCTAAAAGGTGTCAGCTCAAGTGCTGACAGGCTCCCTTTTGTTTTCCCAAGAGTGGTGCTCATTCTCAAGTTTATGTTCTCTTCCTGTCTCAATTTTGGTTGATTGCCTGTGAGTGTTCATTAGCCATCTACCAAAGCTCTCTCTCACTGCTAGCATTGGGCGTGCACACAGGGAGGCTGCCACAGAATGGGGATGTGTGTGGGTAAGGCACACAGAGCACTGGATGTGCCTCTAGGCCAGTTGAGGGGAATGTAAAGGCAAGACATCCCCACTAGCTCTAGAGTATTTCTTGATGGAGTCTAAGATGCATTTAATAGGATTTATGTCTCTTTGATGACTTCTGAGCGTCCTATCTGATTTTCTCTCAACCTCCCCCTACCCTCTAGTCATGCAGCTCACTATTCAGTAGTCTAGATTTGGTAAAAAAAAGAAATGAACCCATTTGGCAGCATCCTGAAAACCTGAGGGAACTGGGTGACAGTAGCCTATTTTTAAACTATAGTCTTGCATTTAATAGGATTTATGTCTCTTTGATGACTTCTGAGCGTCCTATCTGATTTTCTCTCAACCTCCCCCTACCCTCTAGTCATGCAGCTCACTATTCAGTAGTCTAGATTTGGTAAAAAAAAGAAATGAACCCATTTGGCAGCATCCTGAAAACCTGAGGGAACTGGGTGACAGTAGCCTATTTTTAAACTATAGTCTTCTTTATCATTAATGGTGAGAGAGAATCATTAATTGGCTTCCTCCTGCATGCTCCCTACTGGGGATTGAGCCCACAACCCGGAGATGTGCCCTGATCAGGAATCAAACCATGACCTCCTAGTTCATAGGTCGATGCTCAACCACTGAGTCACACTGGCCGGTCTTCCTATTTATTTTTTATCTCTAGTTTTTACCAAAAGCTTTACTTTAATAAGCCCCATTTTCTTCATCTCTCAAATAGATATAATGATAGAACTTATCTCATTGGGTTGTTTTGAAGACTAATTGAAATAAGACAGATAAAGTGTTCAAAGAGTACTTGATATATGAAGTGTGCTTCCAGAGTGAAAACCATCTCATGATTGTTTTTATGTTATCATTAATAAAATTGCTGTTATTATTATAATAGTTACCTTTCAATATTCTGCCAAGTGAAATCTTATTTTAATGCCCAGCTCAAATATCATCAGCTCCAGGTAAACTTCTCTATTTCCTCTAAAAGTGATTTACTCTAAATTCCTGTAGTGTACATTATCTCATTTATTTATTGGAAATTCATTTTTGAGTTTATTTGATTATATGCCAACTCTCCTAACTATACTATAAAGTCCCAGAATATAAGAACTCTTGTTTATGTATTTGTGCATCCCCCATAGAAATTAGTATAGTGCACTATCCAGAGATAGCACTTTATGAAAATGTGTTGAATGACTGAAAGACTAGATTAAGCACTAACTCTACTGTAGCTCTACTGATAGATGGACAAATCTCATAACTGTGTTTATAATATGCTGTGACATTCTAGGCATTAAAAGCTTTAGAATTTAAGATTTTCATATTAGGTTTTGGTTAAAAAGATCCTATAAAATAACTTGGACAAGTTTTAGCTTTGAGAGATTAGAATTTTTTTTCTATTTGCTATCGTTTTATACATATTCAAAATTGTTTCTAGAACTTTCAATATGTTGGCATTTACAGTTATTGGATGCTGCTTAGCTGAATATAGACACATGCTATTTCTGAGTTCTATCTAAATTTGAAAGCAAAAAGATGATTATAGTAATAATGCTATGCAGTTTTATATTGCCCTATCATTATTACAGTGAGCTTAACTGTCTTCATGTATTCATACAACATAGCAAGGAAATTCATGTGATATATGCAGTCATCAAGGGTATTTTTATCACTTTGAGTTTTATGAACCTTATTATTCATGGCTGATTAATAAAAAATCATGTTGGGAGATGACCCTGAAATTGGCTTCTAGCAAGACAGAGTAAAAGATTGGGAGGGATAAAGGTAAGCTTCATGAGTGAGAGGAAAGAAAATCTAGAGGAGGGGTGTCTGAGTAGGAAAAATCAGGACAAAGAGAAATCACAATGTAGGAAAGAGAGACTGGAGTAAATGTGTTATAAAGGCAATGCCCCTTTGCTTCATGACATCTGTTTTCCTCTTTCTTTGACTATTCCTCCCAATCTGTTTTTAAAACCACATATCTCTAATGGTGGGAACCTTCAGTTGTGGATAAGAAGGATACTTCCAGAGGTAGGACAATTGTACTATCATTCAATGCCCTTATTTTA
>NW_005361076.1:186383-187243 GCF_000412655.1 Myotis brandtii
ATATATATATTTATATATATAGTGATTTTAGAGAGGGAAAGAGAGGTAGAAACATCAATGATGAGAGAGAATCATTGATCGGCTGCCTACTGCACACCCCCTACTGGGGATTGAGCACACAACCTGGGCAAGTGCTCTTGGCCAGAATTGAACCTGGCGTCCTTCAGTCTGCAGGTGGATGCTCTATCCACTGAGCCAAACCAGCTAGGGCTAGTTTACAATACTTTTACTCTCTCTACACCTTCACTCATTAGTCAAACAATCAAACCAGAAATAAGATTGAGAATGGCAAGGGCAGGCAGAGGCTGGTTAGTAGTACTGAGGAGGATCCCAGTGGGAGAATAATAGTCAGAGGCAGCAAATTCCAAAGTGAGAAGAAAAGGTAAGTACCTGTGGCTGTATCAAACTGAGATGTCATACACATTACAACAAAGCACATAAAGTAAAAGGATACATGGGCAGGGAGACTATAAGTTAGGGATAGTTTTGCTTAACTCTTGATGCCTTTATCAGTCTTTTGATTCCAAAAGATGGAATCCTTTTTCATGATGCCACAAAAGACACATTAAAAATTGGAAACTACAGGTAAATGGACCACAGCAGATAAATTCAGTAGCAATGTGCTGTTTTCACTCTTAAATTTTATCTTATCATTTAATTTCTATAAGTGATTTTTACTGCTCTTCCCATTTTCTAAATTTTAAAAATAAATATAGCACAAATCTAGCCTTAACCAAACTCTAATTCCTGGCTCTGAAGTCTAGTTCTCTAATACTTATACTAGCCTGCACCCTGACTTTACTTTGAGCTGGTCTTCATTTCTCTAAGTAAATAAAAAAATATAAATTTAATTTATTTTA
>NW_005361076.1:187333-193055 GCF_000412655.1 Myotis brandtii
CCACCTGTATAAAACCCAATATTCTAGTTACCTTATTGAGAATACTATGGAGCTAAGTAATAATAGTATGTGTTTCCCACCATTCATACCTTGGGTCTATATAGTGTAAACCTCAAACTATAATAAACTACATTTGCCAAGGCTACATAAATAAGATAAAAAATGTTTTCAGTTAAAAGAATCACTATACTATAATACAATTTGGATCAAGGATCAAATTTATAAACTCTCCTTTTCTCTAACTGATTTCCCCTGCTTTATTCCATTAAAGGAACCAATCTTCAGCCATATTTTAGTATTAAGTATTTACAGGTTTAGTTATCAAAGTCATGTCCCCCTAGGCAGTGAAACAATTCCTTCAGCTGATTTTGATACTTTATCAGAGTTACTTGCCCTCAACTTTATTAACACTACATGTTTTCAGTGCTTTCTAGATATGTTTAATAGGCCTTTACAACAATCATGTGAGGTATGTTTTAATATGCTCTTTTTCCATATCAGGAAATTAAAGCACAGACTTAGTAAGTGATAGAGCTGGAATTTAAACCCATTCAAATTTATTTAACTCTAATTCCTAAGTTCTTAGACTGTTTAACCACACCCTTTATAAGGTATAGAAAGCATTTTCAGTAAAATATTAAATCTTGTATAATATTACTTACTTATGCTTTTTAATGACATAATACCAAACACAAGCTTCAATATTATAAAATGCCAGAAAACTGCATTTAATGGCACTATGTAGCCATGCTGTAAACTGAAGGGAGATTAATGAGGACTATAATTGCCCTGACTATCCACGTGACTGAATTGTGCCAGAGGACCCACCTTTAGAGACACTATACAAGCCATTATATCTCAGAATTTTTAAAGAGGAATATCATTACTGGTTGAATAGTATCAACCATGGAAGTGTTACAGCAGAGGAGAGATGTGAGAACAGATGTTAGGAGAACTAGCCAAAAATGGGAAGTTAGGAGATATCAAAATGCTGTCAGTATGGAGAAAAACCATAGAAGAATAGTAAATAGACAGGAATAAAAGAAGATCATTGAGGATGAGGTAAGCATAGTATGAGAGGAAAACAGGGAGCAAGATGATTCATGACTCAGTTAACAAAATTTGTTGTTTTTAAGGAAGACATATCTGAAGACTTCAACATGTGAAGAACTCATTCTTTCCAAATTACATTTTCATCCATGTAAATATTGTACTGAAAATTGTATCTATCCACACCTGAGGGACCCTCCTGAGTGCACAAATTTTTGTGCACCGGGCCTCTAGTAGAATATAGGCTTATTACAGTATTGAGGGGCTGTTTGAAGAAGAAGAAAAGTGTATTAGAAAGTAAAATGTAATTAAGTACAAAAGAGGCCAAAGGGAGAAAATATTTTCAAACAAATGTATGGGATTAATTATACTGCTCACCAGTTATTTCTGGCTCTCTACTTTCTGAGCACATGGGAGATTTAGTTTTTTGGATTATGTATGGATTGCTGGGACATGTAATTTTGGCCAATGATGTGTGAGTGGACTTGACATAAGACACTTCTAGGCTGGAACAGTTATTTGATCTGAGACACTTCAGAGTTCTTTTTCTTTCCATCTAGTGTGGCAAATGGCAATGTTTGAGATAGTGGTTGCTCCTCCATCTTGAGACCCTGAGAGAAATGAGTCTTCCTCCCCCATTCCTTAACTAACCTATGTTATCTTACTTCACGAGAGGTAAATAAATCTGCTTTTTTTTAGCCATTAAAGTTTTGTAATTAGTTGCAATGTACACATTTTAGCTTATTTACAATTGCAGTATACATTAACTTATTCTAGCTAATCAGAGTGGGTAGGTGGAAAATGGTACATTTAGCAGAAATGCAGAATAAGTGAAGAAGGAGGCAAGGACATTGGATTTAGCTCATTAGATATATTAATATCTGTCTATATATATATATATAGTGTGGAGAGAGAGAGAGAGAGAGAGAGAGAGAAGAATCCTGTTATGGAGGAAATGAGTGATGAAGGAATTCCTTTTCTTTTCTCTGAAATGTTTGCCCATGAAAGGAAGGAGAATAGGAGAGCATTAGGTGAAGCATAAGATGTAGGTAAAACTTTCATTTTGTTTTCTTCCAATGGATGAGAAGACCCATATTTATCTGCAAGTAAAAATAAATGATGATTGCCCTAACCCAGTGGTCTGCAAACTCATTAGTCAACAGAGCCAAATATCAACAGTACTTCTTCAAAATAGACTCGCCCAGGCTGAAAACCGACTTCTGCGCATGGGCCATGAAGTTTCAATCGCACTGTACACGCGCCCACACGTGGTATTTTGGGGAAGAGCCAAAGAGCTGCATGTGGCTAGCGAGCTGCAGTTTGCCGACGACGGCCCTAACCGGTTTGGCTCAGTGGATAGAGTGTTGGCCTGAGGACTGAAGGGTCCCAGGTTCAATTCCAGTCAAGGGCATGTACCTTGGCTGTGGGCACATCCCCAGTAGGGGGTGTGCAAGAGGCAGCTGATCGATGTTTCTCGTTCATCGATGTTTCTAACTCTCTATTCCTCTCCCTTCCTCTCTGTAAGAAATCAATAATATATATTTA
The DNA here is from genome assembly GCF_000412655.1 of Myotis brandtii. Taxonomy (NCBI): domain Eukaryota; kingdom Metazoa; phylum Chordata; class Mammalia; order Chiroptera; family Vespertilionidae; genus Myotis; species Myotis brandtii. The sequence continues at coordinate 189,929 of NW_005361076.1, forward strand.
AAAAAATAAATGATGATAAACGAGGGAGAGCTGCGAGGGGAGGGTGTGGACATTGATAAAATACATTGGATTCAGGATTGGATGTGATTGAATTCAGAGATAGGTTACTTAGGTTTATTCAGGAGAAGGGATGCCCCTCTCTTTGTAAATGGAGGGGAAATGAGGGAAAATGAAGGATGTACAAGCAAGAATGTGTTCACATTGGCATTAAAAACACCTCTTACATTTTATCAGGAAAGGTGGTGGATCTTAAATTCCAATATTTAAAAGCCCATGATATAAATACTAATCACTATCATTATTCTGGCATAATGCCTACTGTGGACACTACCCCTTCTGTGTTAACTGTGCTCAGAGACTCCCACACAGCACTTTTTAACTTTTGAAGCAACTGTTCTCAGAGACATTTGCAAAATGTACTTCATACCCTAAGTTTTATAAACCACAAATTTATATACAAACTAGCTAATAATTTGCAAAGTGTCTATCACCTTGAAAAGAATAATTTGTCAGTAGGGCAAAATTTACCTAACAAACAGATTTCTACTGTGAGAGGAAGAATATATGGGAGCAAAATTATAGGGGGAAATATTATTTAAGTCTATTTAAACCCATGATGTGGAAATTAGAGCAATGTGTAGCTCAGAAAATACTTATAAATGCCAAGTTCTAAACCAGTGTTTCTCAAATTTTGGTAGGCATCAGAATCACCTAGTTAGCTTGTTAAAATTGCTGGTGTTGGGGACCACACTGAAATTTACTGTCAGAATTTTGAAGTGAGGGATCTAAAGGGGGCCCAAGCTTTTTTTTATATATATAGGATTTTATATATAAGATTACTGTTACTTAGACAGTATCCTGGACAATTTGCATAGTCCTCTATTATTAGTATAGATAGTTCCTGTGTGATTCATTGATATTTTATATTGGAGTATTTAGTTTCTTGTTGTCATTAAAATTTTTTCTTATGGCCTACAATTATATAATCAAAAATTAAAATATAAGCTATTGAGTAGAAGAAAAAGATTCAGTTAACAACATTAAATAAAGCCTGTAAACCAAGAACACACAATATAATATACAGATGACAAAAAATAGTTTGCTTGATTTTATAATTGAATCTTCATTCTTTATAAATAATCTATGCTTAATGATTAGAATTGGACACAATACTATGAATAATCTTTGCAGTGATTTAACTTGACCTATATTTTCTAAATAATGTCTTCTTTAGTTTGAGTACAATTTAAATTGATAAACTTGCTTTTACTAAAGTGCAAAAGGCTGCATTTATGTATTTTAATGGACTTTGTCAGTTTTTTAAAATCTTTCATGTCAAAATATGATATTTTAAACTGTGGGAATTATTTAATGTACTAATTAATAATTAAAAGAACAGATATTTCACAAGATTCTCACCAAATGTAGTTTTAATTTGTTTTTCCTTCCTTGATGTATGCTATCACCAGATGGGGGCACAATGATACAGTAAGCATAGTGAAGAGCACTCTTTCAGAAGCAACATGGTGGAAACAGTTGAATAAAGAGTTTCCTATTTATATCACACACACACGCACACGTGCGCACACACACACACACACAGAAAGAAAAATAGTTATGGTTTATGCTTAAAAAAAAGGTCATCAAACCTAGGATTTCACTCATAGTAATATGAAAGAAATGAGACTAAATATTGAAATTTCAGTTTCCTTAAACCTGTCTCAGACCGAGCTTTTGGATAGTGCAATATATATTATACTAGAGGCCCGGTGTACAAAATTTGTGCATGGGTGGGGGTGTGTGTGTGCTTCAGCCCAGCCTGCACCCTCTCCAATCCTGGACTCCTCGGGGGGATGTCTGAGTCCTAAACTGGCAGTCGGACATTCCTCTCGCAATCCGGGACCACTGGCTCCTAACCGCTTTCCTGCCTGCTTGCCTGATCCCCATAACTGCTCTCCCCTGCTAGCCTGATCCTCCTAACCACTCTCCCCTGCCGGCCTGATCACCCTAACTACCTTCCCCAGCCAGCCTGATCTCCCTAACTGCTCTCCCCTGCTGGCCTGATTGCCCTAACTGCTCTCCCCTGCCAGCCTGATCACTCCTAACCACCTCGGCCTTGGCCCCATCACCATGGCTTTGTCTGGAAGGACATCTGGTCTAATTAGAATTTTACCCTTTTATTAGTATAGATAAGCACATGCTGCATTAAATATTTTTGTTAGATGATATTGGCATACATTAGTCCTCCCTTATTGGTGGTTTTGCTTTCTGTGTTTTCAGTTACCCATGGTCAACCACAGTCTAAAACCTTTAATTGAAAAATTTCAGAAATAAACAATTCATAAGTTTTAAATTATGTGCCATTGTACTAGTAAGTAGCATAATGAGATCTTGCACCAGCCTTGCTTTGTCCTGCCCAGAATGTAAAATTATCTCTGTCCAGTGTGTCCATGCTTTATTCCCTACCTGTCCGTTAGCCACTTGGTAGCCATCTTGGTTACCAGGTCAGTTATGAGAGAGGAAGAGAAAGAGAGAGAGAGAGAGAGAGAGAGAGAGAGAGAAAAGACTATTCACATAACATTGCAGTATATTGTTATAATTGTTCTATTTTATTATGAGCTATTGTTATTAATCACTTACTGTGTGTAATTTGTAAATTAAAACTTTTTCATAGGTATGTACCTATAAGAAAAAATGGTAATATATATAGTGTTCAGTACTATTCAAGATTTCAGGCTTCCACCGCAGGTCTTGGAACGTATCCCCTAAAATGAAAGAGGACTACTGTATTTCAGTCTATCTTTCAAATTGAAACTGATGAATCCCATCCTATCTAATAAAAGAGAAACATGGTAATTAGACGTACCTCTGCTAGCCTTCCCATTGGCTAATCAGGGCGATATGCAAATTAACTGCCAGCCAAGATGGCGGCCTGCAGCCAGGCAGCTTGAAGCTAACAGGAGGCTTGCTTGCTTCAGGGACGGAGGAAGCCAACCTTCCCCGCCTGCGGCTGCCGGCCTCTGAGCTTGCAGTTTGAAACATTGTTACAAATATAGAAGCTAAACAAAACCCCAGAAACCTGCTTTCAGCCAGCCGGGATCTCAGAGCTGGAGTTGAAACAGTGTTT
>NW_005361076.1:194594-195349 GCF_000412655.1 Myotis brandtii
GCCGGGGTGGGGGCCCCCCCCCCCCCGAGTGCACAAATTTTTGTGCACCGGGCCTCTAGTAAATTAATAATTTTCATGCAAGTTCTTCTACATGTGTACATAATCCCAGCCTAAGCTATCCCCCGCATTTTTGAAAGGGCTGCTGACCCTGGATCACCCATGTATAGCTACCAGAGCTTTGTGACTTAGAGTATGGAAACCAACTCCTCTCTATTGATGTACATTTTTCTTTTTTTAAAATTAAATCTTTACTGTTCAGATGATTACAGTTGTTCCTCTTTTTTCCCCCATAGCTTCCTTCCACCCGGTTCTCACCCCACCCTCTACCCTTACCCTCCCACTGTCCTCATCCATAGGTGTATAATTTTTTTCCAGTCTCTTCCCCCACCCTCCACACCTCTTTCCCCCTGAGAATTGTCAGTCCACTCCCTTTCTATGCCCCTGATTCTATTATATTCACCAGTGTATTCTGTTAATCAGATTATTATTTATTCACATTTTTAGATTCACTTGTTGATAGATATATACCTGTTGTTCATAATTTTTATCTTTATCTTTTTCTTCTTCTTCCTCTTCTTCTTGAATACCTTTCAGCATTTCATATAATACTGGTTTGGTGGTGATGAACTCCTTTAGCCTTTTCTTATCTGTGAAGCTCTTTATCTGACCTTCACTTCTGAATGATAGCTTTGCTGGGTAAAGTAATCTTGGTTGTAGGTTCTTGCTATTCATCACTTTGAATATTTCTTGCCACT
>NW_005361076.1:196477-220741 GCF_000412655.1 Myotis brandtii
AATTTTAGATCTCAAAGGGCCAGCCCATTCATATGCAAAAGCCTCTGCTCGCAGCTTGGGTGGGGCGGGGTCTCAGGGAATCAACAGGGTGGAGCAAACAGCTATGGCTGATCCTCAGTCCTTCCCTAAGAGGCCCCTATTCTCAGTGTTCCGGTACTCGCTGCAAGCACCTCTGACAGAAAGCCTCCCTCGAGTTCCGCCCGATGCCAGACAGTCTAGTTTCTCCCCATATGAGTCTGGGTCCCCAGAGACTCACCCAGAACTGGAGTTCAGAGCCGTTGGGAGCTTGTGTCTCCCTCCTGATTGAAAAAGACACCGGTGTCCTCCTTTGCCAGCCCTTTCTGTGCGCACGCGCCTCTGTACCTCTGCACTTTACTTCCGCACCTCCTCTGTGTCTCAGTGTGCTTTTCTCTTTCCTTCTAGTTGTAGAATTTCCACTCAGCCAGCCTTCCTGTGGTTCTGGATGATGTCCGTTCTCTCCTTTAGTTGTATTTTTGAAGTGGTTGTGCAAGGCAGCAATTTCCGGTATTTATCTATGCTGCCATCTTGCTTTCTCCTTGATGTACATTTTTCTTTAGTGAATGCCAGAGTTGTCATCTCATTAAAACAACTATAATTTATTCTTATTGTTCCCTGTAATTTTATTCCCTAATATCTTTGAAAACTACATAATTGATTAATAGAATCATTCCCCCAAACACTTATTGAGTCCCTACACTATTCCAGGCACATGGTGTTTTAAGTGTTTGGGATACAATGTGAAACAAAACAAAATACGTTCCTTTTATCATTTAATTTATCTTCTGGCAGGGGGTTAAAGCTTATGAATTTCTGTCTAGTCATCAACTTATTTGCTACTCTACTTATTAATTTAGTAAATTTTATATGGTATGTTAGAAAGTTAAGTTCTATGGTAAACAAGAAAAAATATCCTGAGTATATCTGTCAAGAGAGAATAGGTTTTGCTGATATAACTACCCCCAAATCTTATTGTCTTATCAACACATTTTATTTCTCACTCCATCATCTGGAGTGTGCCTTGTTCCTGTGGCAATGGGGAGGGAGTGTGGCAAATTAAGTGCTGGCTCTTAAGTCTTCCGTCCAGAAGTAATACTTGTCATTTATGCTCATATTTCATTAGACAAAACCTATCAGATGGACAAGCTGAATTTATAAGTGTGAAGTAAGATTTTTCTTGCTCCTGAATAGAGGAGAAATAGAATCTCTATTAACTGTTCCAATGATTTTTTTGTGCATGTAAAGAACTGGAGCATGTGACAAGGACAGGTTACATTTTTAAAGAAGATTGTACAAGTAGATTTCATGAAGAAAATATAACTTTATCAGAGACAGGTGAGGTAAGGGTATTGGCCACAGGCATAACCAGAGGAGGAAACTTCCTCCTATTTATTATGATTATTTTCCAATATAGGAAATATTCAATGTAAAGTCCTCAGGCTGGAGCATACTCAGTGTGTGGCTGGAGTAGAATGAGCAAGGTGGAGGGCAGTAGGAAATCAGATTAGAGAGAAAAAGAATAAACAATAGTATTTAAGGCCCTGTAGATTATAATAAGGACTCTGGCCTAAATTCCAAGTGAAATGGGGAGTCATTGTGAGATTTTTCACTTCCTGCAGATTGGACCTCACTCTCATTTCTCACTCTTTATCACTCCTGTTATGTAAGCATTTTCTCCTTTTCTTTCCCCTGATTTCTCTAACAAACCCACACATGCTCCATCATTGACTCACAGTCTCAGGTTTGCTCAGGACCCATTTGTGGCTGAGGGCAAAATCACCTCTGCCCTGCCAAGACTCTGCTGTCTTCATTATTTGATCACTGGTGCCTCCTCGCCTTCCAGTCATTAAATGCCAAATTGTTTACACTTATTGTCCTTTACACTTTCCGAAGCCTTTGACTCAGTAATAATGATACAAGAATAAACTCTGTTTTGAGTATTCACAACTGTAAGCCTACTTTTGCCCACCCCTGTACAGGAGCTATAGCATTGCAAAGATTCCACTATCACTTTCATTGGTGTGGGGCAGAGTATAATGAATGCCAGTTGTGTTCAGAACAAAAAAAATCTTTGCCCAACTTGTCAATGTTACTTTTTTGAAGCAAGAGGCACTAATTAGTGTTTATAGAGAGTCTTCTTATTTCTATACTGGAAGCATACAGATTCAAGTAAAAAGAGAAAGCCTCTTTAAATATTCTAAGGTGATAACATTGAATAATACATCTGTCTTAGGTTGTTTAGGCTGTTATAACAAAAATATCTTAGATGGAGTGGTTTATAAACAACAGAAATTTACTTTTCACAATTCTGGAGTCTGGGAAGTCCAAGATCAAAGCATCAAGGTATTTGGTGTCAGGTGAGAACCCTTTTCCTGGTTGATAGATGGCCATCTTTTTTTTTATTATATTTATTTATTTATTTATTTATTTATGGCCATCTTTTTTCAGTGTCCTCACATGGCAGAAGGAGAAAGGGAAGTCTCCAGACTCTAATATAAGGGCACTAATCCCACTGATACAAGCTCCAACCTAATGAACTGATGACCTACCAAAGGCCCCATCACCCAGTACCATCATATTAGGAGTTAGGATTTTGTATACTTTTGGGGGGACACACAGATTTTTAGTCTATAGCAATATTTAAGTACAGTTTCAAGAGAGTGAGAATATCTGGGTTCAAATCCTGTCTCTAATTGTAGATCTGTGCTCTTGAATTCTCCTTTTTTCTTTGCGTCTTAAAAATAAATAGGATATATCGCCTATGTATTACTGCCATAGTAAGAGCTCCACAAAGTTATGTTGTTTTCATTGTCCATCCTCATGGAAGTCAGTGTTCATGCTAAGGCTCTAGACTACCCCCAATTTAATGGAATGGTCTGAAACTTTCTAAGCTCCCTTTGGTCATAACTGTCATTTGCTTTTTCTGAATCTGTTTTATAATACTATTCCTGCAAGAGCAACCTCTTAATAAATTGAGAGACAGCTATTGATTTTATGACAACATTCCTCTTCCTCTTTAGTTTCCTTACCAAAGCCTGAATGAAATGGTTGCCTCTGTCCTGTTATCAGGACATTAACAAATGAGGTTCCTATAAAGGAACAAGGAATGGTTAAGCTGCAGTGTGTGCACTGTGAAAATCAAAGTTGCCCTCCTGTCAATTACAATAGCAGTGAACAGCCATGATTTACACATGCCAGCCACCAATGAAAAGAGTGAGAGCCAGATGATCATGGGTATTGTGTAGCTTTCCAGCAGCCCTGATTCTTTTTACTTTTTAAAATCTAGTTTTATTGATTTCAGAGAGGAATGGAGAGGGAGAGAGAGATGGAAACATCAATGATGAGATCGGCTGCCTCCAGCCCACCCCCTACTGGGGATCGAACCCGCAACCCCCGGGTATGTGCCCTTGACCAGAATCAAACCCGGGACCCTTCAGTCCACAGGCTGACGCTCTATCCACTGAGCCAAACCAGCTAGGGCCTGAATTTTTTTATATTGAGTTTATTTTGGGGATTTTGCTTAGAAGCCCAGAAGTCATTTACCAATTTGAGAAGTGAGAACTTCCAAAGACTGAAACCAAAAAAATTATTTTTGGAATTGAGTTACTCTTCGGTTGTGTAATTCCAATAGACATGTCTATTCTTTGATGCAGTATAAATATGGTATTTGGAATTAATATCTATTTTCTAAATTAAAAGTGAAAATCAGATTTACTTTTGTGAAGAATTCGCAAATGTGTCCTGAAAAATACATATCCCGAGACTGCAAAATTAGATCTAGCAATTATCATGCCACTTTATAATCAACCTTTCAGTGGCTTACTCCTGATGCCTGCCATTTATCATGTGCACTTGTTTTTGTTGTTGTTAATCCTCACCTGAGGATATTTTTCCATTGATTTTTAGGGAGATTGGAAAGGAAAGGAAAATATGCCAGTCAATGAAAGAAAAATACCACATGATCTCACTCATTTATGGATAATTAAGACCACTATAAACTGATGAACAAAAATAGATACAGAGGCAGAGCAACATCGAACAGACTGTCAAACTACAGCGGGAAGGCCGGGGAGGGTTGGGGGGTTAGGTAAGAAATCAACCGAAGGATTTGTATGCATGCATATAAGCATAACCAATGGACACAAGACACTGGGGGGTATGGGAGGCTAGGGGAGGTCAAGGGGAAAGAAAAGGAGACATATATAATACTCTTTGTAATACTTTAAGCAATAAAACAATTTAAAAAAAGGAAAAAAAAAGAGAGAAACATCGATGTGAGAGAAATTCATCAATTGGTCGCCTCCTGCATGAGCCCCAACCAGGGCCCAGGCCTGGGAGGAGCTTGAAACCAACGTACGTGCCCTTGACCAAAATTGAACCCAGAACCCTTTGGTCCACAGACTGATGCTCTATCCAGTGAGCCATACCAGCTAGGACTATCATGTGTATTTTTGATTCTGAGTTTCAAGGATCTACTTGGTCCTCCTGCTCCAGCCCTCACCTTATTATAGCTTAGCCTCCTATTTATTCTCCACATATTTGTGCTCTAATGAAATTTGCCAAATCTAATTTTATCCAGACATGCTCTCTAATGTTTGTCTTCTATGTGACTACTAACACTAGTCTGAGTGTATAAAATTCTTCCCAACTATATCAAAATGTACCTAATATTCAAAGATCACCTCAAATATTGTTTTGTCCATGATGTCTTTCCAGAAATCCCCTTGCAACCTACTTTTCCCTTCACTGAAGTTCAACAATCTGTTGTCTTTAACACTTTTACAGTACGTATACCATCTTTTTGCCATAATTCTACATTTTCTTTACAGTTACATGACTAGGAAGGAATTAGTCAAAAAAGGAGAAAGGAGGAAGAGAAGCGAAAAAAAGGTAAAAAGAGTTAAGGGCCAATCCAAAGAAAACTAGGGTCTGTTTAAATCCTTTATATAGAAATAATATCATTTTTGAAAAATTTTAATAGAAATATCAGCAATTATTCCCCTTCAACAACATAGAAACACTAGCTAATGCCCTAAGAAACTAGTTTTTGTAAATCTTGATGAAAATCCAAAAGTAGAGGCCATGAGTCTCTGACTCAACAATTTTGTAACATAAAGCAGAGATATTTGACCTCTTTTATTTTTCTTATTCTTTTTTATTTTGTCACTTTGTATTTCTATTTGGATTTTTTTTTTGCCTTTTCTGAATTTGTCATGTAAAAAAAAACATTTAGGTTATGTTATTACTTTCAGATACTTAATCATTTTCATCTGCGATTTTTCTTGAGAGTTAATCACATCTGTTGATCAAATCCATTTTAATTCAACTTCACTATGAGATTGTGTTGAGAAATAATCTGATGACAAAAGCTCATCTAAATCTTAAAATATATATTTAAATACTATTATCTTCAGATGTCTACATTATTAGTATTCTTTTTGAATGGAGCCAGAATCTCTACAACTAAGTATCATTTGTATCTTTACTGCACACAGCAAACCATAGTGAAGTGTAATTTTGACTATTTGTGCATTTTAGCAGCTAAATGTAACTATTTTGAAATCACTATGTATAGGAGATTGAGGAAGAACACGAGTGCAAAAATGTAAAGAATGTTGCAAAATCATCTCTTTCAAAATGGTAAATAATGATGTATTTAAAAAGACTGATAACTGAGAGCCATCCATTTTTATGGCACTACATATCAGTTTGAATATACAGAATGTGGCAAAAGTAGATTTACAGTTGTGAGTATGTGAAACACAGTTTATTCTTGTTTTATTATTTATTAATTCGTTTTTATTTTCAAGTGACATATTAAATTAAAAAAAGAAGCTTGGAGCCAATTTTAATACTATTGAATAAAACTATTGTTTTATTATTTATTAATTATTGTACTATATTCCATATGAACAACTGTAAACCTGCTTTTACCCCAGCATGTATAAAATTACTTAAATAAATAATATTTCAAAGAATACATTTTAGGCTACATATATACAGCATTTAAGTGTTAATATGATTCTGAACTAACCATAACATTTTACTGCCTCACATTAAGCATTGTATTCTGAGAACACCAAGAGAAAAGTAAAAAAATAAATAAATAAACGAATAAAATATGGTTTAATAATCTTTCTCGTGCATTTTGCAATAGAGTTCACTAGTTTATTTAGTGGCAATAATTACTTTTAAGTATAAAGTAGTAAGATTCTTAAAATATTGATCTACATAGGCTTTCAAGGTCCAATACCTTTTTCAAGTCACATAATTTCCAAAATCTGTGCCTCGTTTTGCTCTTTTCTTCTGCTCACCTATAAAATAATATTTCAAAAAAACCTAAACGCCATAGAAGCAGAGAACAGCCAAAGATATGAATGATTTATTGATATCACAGTCCAAAACTTGAAGAATGAAAAAATTCCAGTATCTTCAACAAAGCCTAGGACTTGATTTTTTCTATATAGTTCAGTCCAAAACTCTTTTTACTTAGAAAATGTTCTAAGACTATTTGGTTCTTATACAAAAACCATGAGTATATCCAGTAATTTCATTATAAGAATGATTTAAACCCGGCCGGTGTGGCTCAGTGGTTGAACATCAACCCATAAACCAAGAAGTCGCTGGCTTGATTTCCAGTCAGGGCACATACTTGGTTTGCAGGCTTGAGCCCCAGTAGGGTTCATACAGGAGGCAGCTGATCAATGGTGTTTCTCTTTCATTGATGTTTCTATCTCTCTATCCCTCTTCCTTCCTCTCTCTAAAAATCAATCAAAACGTATCTATCATCTATCTATCTATCTATCTATCTATCTATCTATCTATCTATATTAAAGAATGATTTAAACAGTTGCTTGACATCATTTGAAAATAAGTTCTATTAATTACTTTTTAACTTTTCAATTTTATGTGTTGATGTTTTTTACACATACTTGGCCAGGAGAAATGGATAAAGACATGAGCAGCTTCCAGAATTAATAGAAAGTTAATTTTGACATCTTGGGAATGTGCACTAGACTTAGAAATTACTGGCTTTCTTATCATCTGTAGGTTTTCCTTTTCAGAAACTTAATACATATTTATATTTAATATTATCTTCTTTAAGATTTATTTTGGGGGCACCACATTTCACTCTTTCTTCTGGCTGAACTCAGATATAGAATAAGGAATATTTTCCCTCTTTTATATTTTTAAATGTGCATTTTGGATTAGTATTAAAATTGGCTCCAAGCTTCTTTGTTTTATTCAATATGTCACTTGAAAATTTAAAAAAAAATGAGTAGATGAAGATTCCAAAACATAAATAAATAGAACCTGTCGATAAGTGCAGTCATTTTCAGGAACACACATTAGAAGCGATACCTCTTAACTTAGACTGGCTACATCATTTTGCTTTCATATTTTCATTTGAAAAATTTAAACAAGTGCTATAATGGGTGATTCTATGCTAACAGAATTTCTAATATTATTTTTAAAATATTTAAAAAGTTAAGAATAAGCATCTATACGACTTTGGAATATAAATGTGCCTGAAAAGCCTGGAATTACTTGTGCTCCCCTGGTATTAATCAAATACATAATCAAAGTGGCACAAATATTTCTATGATACCATTTTAAAGGGCAGTCTATCTTAAAATTACTATATATGAGACTTTAGCCAGACTAATCAAGAAACAAAGAGAGAGGACCCAAATAAACAAAATCAGAAATGAAAGAGGCGAAGTGACAACTGACCCCACACCAATATAAAGGGTTGTAAAAAAATACTATAAGCAATAAAAAGGATTGTAAAAACAATACTATAAATAACTATAGTTCAACAAGCTGGACAACCTGGATAAAATGGACATATTCATAGAGAAATGCAATCTTCCAAAACTCAATCAGGAAGAATCAGAAAACTTGAATAAGCCATAACTACTGGTGAAATTGAATCCATAATAATAATAATAATACTCCCATCCAACAAAAGCCCTGTTAAGGACAGCTTCACAGGGAAGTTTTACTAAACATTCGAAGAAAAACGAGTACCTATCCTCCTCAGATTATTCCAAAAAATCCAAGAGGAAGGAACACTTACAAGCTCTTTTGATGAGGCAAACATTAGTCTAATTCCAAAACCAGATAAAGACACTACAAAGAAAGAGAACTACAATCCAATATCCCTGATGAATATGGATGCTAAAATCTTCAACAAAATACTAGCAAATCAAATCCAGCAATACATTAAAAAGACCATACACCATGACCAAGTGGGATTTAGTCTAGGGATGTAAGGCTGGTATAATATCTGCAAATCAATAAAAGTGATACATCACATAAACAAATGGGAAGGAAAAAAATCACATGATCATATAAATTGACACAGAAAAAAACTCTCAGCAAAGTGGGAATAGAAGAATCATACCTCAACATAATAAAGGCCATATATGACAAACCTGCAGGCAACATCATACTAAGGGGTAAAAACTAAAACCATTTCATCCAAGAACAGGAACAAGACAGGGATGTCTGCTTTCATGACTCTTATTCAACATAGTACTGGAAGTACTGGCCTCAACAATCAGACAAAAAGAAAAAAACAAAAGGCATTCAAATTGGAAAGGAATGAATTAAACTGCCATTATTCGCAGATTACATGCTATTGTACATAGAAAACCCTAAAAGACTCTACTTAAAAACTACTAGATTTAATAAATGAATTTGGCAACAGAAAAGGATACAAAATTAACACCCAGAAATCGATGGAATTTTGATACACCAATAATGAACTTTCAGAAAGAGAAATTTTAAAAAATCCAGTTACCAGTGAAACAACAACAACAAAATTTAAGACACTTAGGAATAAATTTAACCAAGGAATTAAATGACTTGTTCTTAGAAAACTACTGGGCATTGAAAAAAAGAAATAGAGGAATATATAAATAAGTGGAAGAATATGCCATGTTCATGGATTGATAGAATCAACATCATTAAAATGTCCATACTACCCAAAGCAACCTATAGATTCAATGCAATCCCCATTAAAATACCAACTGCATATTTTACAGATCTAAATCAAATACTCCAGAAATTTATGTGGAACCAAAAAAGACCCCGAGTAGCAATAGTAATCTTGAGAAAGTAGTAAAAGTTGGAGGAATCACAATACCAGATGTTGTTATACCACAAAGCCACTCTACTCAAAACAGCCTGGTACTGGCACAAGAACTGGCATATAGATAAATGAAACAGAACAGAGAACCCAGAAATCAACCCAAGCCATTATGCTCAATTAATATTTGACAAAGGAGGCAAGAGCATACAGTGGTGCAAAGACAGTCTCTTCAATAAATGGTGCTGGGAAAACTGGACAGGTACATGCACAAGAATGAAACTGGACCACCAACTTACACAATACAAAAGAATAATCTCAAAATGGATAAAAGATCTAAATGTAAGTTGTGAAACCATAAAAATCTCAGAAAAAACCACAGGCAGCAAAATTTCAGACATCTCTCCTAGCAATATGTTTACTGATACATCTCCTAGGTCAAAGAAAACTAAGAAGATAATAAACAAATGGACTACCTAAAAATAAAAGCTCTGCACAGCAAAGAAACTATCAACAAAATGAAAAGGGAGCCCACTGCATGAGAGAACATATTTGCCAATGATACATCCATGAGGGGTTAATTTCTAAAATATATGGAACTCATACAACTTAACAAAAGGAAGACAAACAATCCAATTAAGAAATAGACAAAAGACCTAAATAGACACTTCTCCAAAGTGGACATACAGATGGCAAGACACATATGAAAAAATTCTCAAAGTCACTAATCATCAGAGAGAAGCAAATTTAAACAGCGAGGTATCACCTTACATCTGTCAGAATGGCTATCATCAACAAATCAACAAATGGCAAGTGTTGGTGAGGATGTGGAGAAAAGGGGACTCTAGTATACTACTGGTGGGAAAGCAGACTGGTGCAGCCACTGTAGAAAACAGTATGGAATTTCCTCAAAAAAAAAATGGAACTCCCATTTGACCCAGTGATCCCACTTCTAAGAATATATACTAAGAAACCTGAAACACCAATCAGAAAGCAGATATGCACCCTTATCTATGTTCATAGTGGTATAATTTACAATAACTAAGATTTGGATACTGCCCAAGTGACCATCAGTAGATGAGTGGATAAAAAGGTTCTGACACATTTACACAATGGAATACTATGTGGTGGTAAAAAAAGAAGGAACTCTTACCATTTGCAACAGCATGGATGGACCTAGAGAGTATTTTGCTAAGTGAAATAAGTCAGTCAGAGGAAGATAAGTATCACATGATCTCACTCATATGTGGAATCTAATGATTAAAATAAACTGATGAACAAAATAGATCCGGAGACATAGAACCGTGAATAGACTGATGAATTTCAGAGGGAAGGTGCAAATGTGGGGTGTGGGGAGGAGAGATTAACTGGGGAACTTATATGCATTTATGCATAGCTCATGGACACAGACAGTGGTGTGGCAAAGACATGGGGGTTGTGGGTGCAGGGAGGAGGGAGTCAATGGAGAAAAAACACCCACAAAAAAAAGCAGACATCTGTAATACTTTAAACAATAAAGATAAATTTAAAAAATAAAATGAAAGTACTGTATTATTCATTTTACTATGTATTTGGTAATATCATAGATTCAATTAAAATATTTTGAGTTTTTTTTACATGTGAGACAATAGCCAAAATAATATGGGCAGATTTCATTAAGATAATATACTTATTTTGAGAGTATATTTGTTTTGTCTGGGAAAAGAGGCTTTTTAAACAAAAACTTGCTCACTGATATATCTGAGGCCTGTTTATCTTATCTGGAGAGCAGATGAAGATGGAATTGCATGAACCATCCAATTATACAGCCCATACTCTCAAAATGCCTGAAAAATTGGTGGGGCTGCATGACACAGGTGTGGAGAAAAACTTCCTTTTATGGACTTGTTCAACATCTGATATAGTGAGGAAGAAAAGAATTCACTCGTTTCCTAACTTGTGGCTGTGACGCTTTAGCTACTGCCTAACTTTATTTGCAGGTGTGGTGGGTGACTAGGTGGGCCTCTTTGCCTAATTTTCCAGGGAAAGAGCCCACAGTGCTTGCTCCCTGTAATCACTGCATATGGATTTAGGCAGATGCGTGCACAGACATGCTGCAATAGCAGTCACTCTTTCTGCCTCTTCCTTGAACAGAGTGCAGCGGCCAAATTTACAGTCATTCCAGCTCCATTCAAGCAAAAACAGAGAAACAGGGATAGAATGTGACCAAACCAGAGGACAGGGACTAGGGTCTGCCTTCCATCACTAAGGCCACAGGAGGAAAAAAAAATGTTGCCATTCTCTCTTCTGTATTCTGTTAGTCCCTCCTTGACTAAGCTTAAAAATTTCATGTAGCATCCTAGTCACTGCCATGTTGTGGGACAAGGGTGAAAATTAAGAATTCCCAAGGATCACGGGGAGAAGCTAGATGAATTGGATTTCTTAACTAGTTCATACATATTCTGAGTTCTTCAATTCCTTCTAAAAGTATTTTAGAATTGGATAAGACAGGGATGCCAAGAAAGATTATTTCAAAAGACTATAATTTTCTTTGCAGAACCACATGCAGAACTCCATGGAGCATTTTTATAGTTTTGAAATAAATTTTTCAGTATGGCAGGCAAAAGAGGGGCAAGTAAATTTTAGTAATAATTACTCTCAAGACAAGTAAAACAACCCCAAGCATTTGTTCATTTCCCTATTATAAAGTAATTTTTCTCACTCTAGTAGATGTCAAATACCTAACCAATTGGAAATAGAAAATTGTGCCTCTGGTTACTAGAAATCATCTGACTCTCAGAAATGAGATTTTTAGCATTCCCATTAGGGCATTCATGTTGGTTTATTAAGACTAAATGGGCAGCTGAACATGATTACCTAGCCCGGGTAGAAAGGGAAATAAAGTTAATGGTAAGACAAGCTGCTGGCTATATTTCTTAGCCTGCCTTCTAAACCAGTTCCTTAAATCTCTAATTGAGGACTCACCACCCTGGGAACCTTACTTGGTTTATTTTGTTATTTAAGAGTTGTGGCTGATTTACATTTCAACTTGAAAATTTGGTTTAGGAAATCATTTGGTAATTGTATGGGATAAGGAAGGTGGTGCAGGGAAGGATGAGGTAAAATACTGTCCTACTTTATCCTCTTCCTAATGCTCACCATTTCAAACCAACATTTTACAAACCTCCAGGCTGCAGAGAGTGGTTATCTATATACTTGAGGCCTGGTGTACAAAAATTTGTGCACTTTGGGGGGGGTCCTTCAGCCCAGCCTGTGCCCTCTCACAGTCTGAGACCCCTCGGAGGATGTCCACCTGCTGGCTTAGGCCCTCTCCTGGGGGAACGGGCCTACACTGGCACTCAGACATCCCTCTGGTAGCCCGGGAGCCCTTGGGGGATGTCCATTTGCCAGTGGGGAGCAGGCCTAATCTGCAGTCAGACATCCTTAGTGCTGGTGAGGAGGCAGGAGAGGCTTCCGCCACCACCACTGTGCTGGGAGCCATCAGCCTGGTTTGTGGCTGAGCAGAGCTCCCCCTGTGGGAGCACACTGACCACCAGGGGGAAGCTCCTGCATTGAGCATCTTCCCCCTGGTAGTCAGTGTGTGTCATAGTGACCAGTGATTCCCAGTCGCTCTGCTGTTAGGGTCAATTTGCATATTACCCTTTTATTATATAAGATAGAGTCCTGGTGCATGGGTGGGGCTGGCTGGTTTGCCCTGAAAGGTGTCCCAGATCAGGGAGGGGGTCCCGCTGGGGTGCCTGGCCAGACTGGGTGAGGGTCTGAGGGCTGTTTGCAGGCTGGCAAAGCCCTCTTTAGGGTGGGTGTCCCCACTGGGGTGCTTGGCCAGCCTGGGTGAGGGGCTGATGGCTGTTTGCAGGCTGGCCACACCCCCTTCAGGGTGGGTGTCCCCACTGGGGTGCCTGGACAGCCTGGGTGAGGGGCTGATGGTTGTTTTCAGGCTGGTCAAGTCCCCAGGGGAACCCTCACCCCATGGGAGTGTGGCCAGCTTGGGTGAGGGGATGAGGGCCGTTTTCAGGCTGCCCAAGCCCCCCAGCAACCCAAGCTCCCAGCCACTCCTTTTTTTCTTTTTTCAGCAGGTATCTGGATTTATTTATCTTCTATAATTGAAACTTTGTAGCCTTGAGTGGAGCCCAGGTCCCCTGGAAGCCTCAGTTGCCCCTGGCAACCAAGGCTCCCAGCCCCTCCTTTAGTGGAGGGCACGGCATCTGGAAGCAGGTATCTGGGATTTATTAATCTTCTATAATTTAAACTTTTTAGCCTTGAGAGGAGCTCAGGGCCAGTCAGGGCAGGTGGCAAGCTTGGCTTGCTCCATCGCTGGGTGCAACCCAAGCCTCCTGCTCACTCCAGCTCTGTAGTCGCCACCATCTTTGTGACAGAGTGAGGGAGTGATGGAGTGACGGTCAATTTGCATATTACTCTTTTATTAGATAGGATATAAAAGCCTAAGCAACCAAATGACCGGACGACTGGTCACTATGATACGCACTGACCACCAGGGGGCAGACACTCAATGTAGGAGATGACCCCTGGTGGTCAGTGCACTCCCACAGTGGGAGTACCTCTCAGCTAACCTATGGGTGCCAGATGCAGGGCTCACAGCTGGCCGCCACAGCCCAGAGACCACAGCAGAGTGACAGTGAGCCTACTGAGCTGTGGCGGCAGCAGGTGCAGCGGGGCTGGAATGAACAGGAGCAGCAGGCAGTGTTGGACTGCAGGTTTCAACCAGATCCCTGCAGGCTATGCTGAGGGACCCCGTCAGTGCATGAATCCATGCACCAGGTCTCTAGTAGTATGTATAAAGGATACAGGAGGGGATATCTGATGGCTGGGACCTCACAGGCTATCAAGTGAATTTTTATATTTGACTCCTGGAAGACTTCTGCCCTAGGATGATCCTTTGGGAAGTTAGAAATATTAGCAAGTGAGACACCATGCACACAGGTAGCCTTGCCTCATCATTTTATCTCTTTTTTTTCCTTTCTTGAGAAACCTGCTTTCCTACAAAATTCTCAGGAACTTCTTATCCCTCTACCTTTTATAATACAGGCCAGAACCTGCTATAGAAAAGATCGTATAACTTTAGTGAACTTGAGCCTTAAGTTTCATTGTTAATTGTGGGATGAATTATCCCATCAAAGGCATTTCAGTCTAAAGGAAGGAAAATGCTGTTTAATGGACATTTAGAAATCATAGCTTGTAGCTACCAACTCTGCCAATTTGCTGGAACACTTTGCTCTGTAGGGTTTTAATTCTAATTTGCTGAGAAGGTTCAGAGATAAACATAGCACAAAACTTACACAAATATCTGACCTGCATACTATGTTTTACTTCACTATGGTCAAGCTAGTTACTGAATTCTAACATTTCCATTGATAATTTTTGTATGGAGTGCTCCAACTGACTCTATCATGGCTCAAGCATATGGTGTACTTTATTGCCAATTTTATGGTGAACCAGTCTTAGAGGTTGGAACTGTTAAGGAATTTTAAAGAAATATTAGACTTGGTGACAGAAACTATAGACAAAAAATTTATAATATATTTGGAAAGATGAAACTAACACATGTGAAAGCAATAAGTCCATGAACCATTACATAAAAATGTGCTTTAATTCCACAGGAGAAGAAGTCGTTATGGACTTCTATATTTAGGGAGATATTTAAAGACTGATGGTGTAGGAACAACAAATGATTGATTGATAAGATTGGAGGGGATGAGTTGGGGGCATCATCGGTAAAGGAACTAATATATTAAAACCAGGGAGATTTATGGCTGCATAGGTAGAAATAGGATAGGTTATGCATGTGTTAGAAACACAAGAATTTAGATTTGATATGAGAGGGCATAGGGAATCATAATAAATGTCATGGTAGAGTGAAATGATGACATAAAATAGCAAAAGCATTTCTGCATTTGAGCTTTTATTGTGTGACTTTTACCAAGTTAAATAACTATTTTCTTTAAAGTTTTTAAATTATAATTGACATCCAATATTATATTAGTTTCAGATGTGCTGCATAGTGGTTAGATATTACATAAGTTATATGGTACCATACATGGTTATTACAATATTATTGACTATGTTCCCTATGCTGCACTTTACACCTTGTGACTATTTCATAACTACCAATTTTAATTATTCCTTCACCTTTTTCACCCAGTCTCCCATTCCCCTCCCATCTGGCAAACATGTTTGTTGTCTGTATCAATGAGTTTGTAGATAACTATTTTCACCCTCAGTTTCCTCAGGCACAAAATCAGGACAAAGGGTTATGTGAACATTTGAGGATGAGAGAAACACATAGGAAATTATAGCAGTAATAATATTAGTAAAAATACATCTTATTAATATATCTACTATTAATATTTTATGGTTGTTGATTTAGGCAAATTGAGATGACTATAGTTTCTGTGATGCCCCCTTCCCTTGGAGAGGTGGAACCTACTTCTTTTCCCCTTAAATCTGGGCAGGTTCTGTGACTACTTTGATCAATAGTATATTGTGGAAATTGTGATAAGCTAAATTACAGATCCAGACATTCTTCCACTTCTTGTTTCTTGAAATCCTTGCTCTTGTTATCCTCTTTCTAAGAACACTGTCACCATGTTTATTTTCTCCATCTCTTTTTAAAAATCTTTATTGTTGATGGTATTACAGATGTCCCCCTTCTCCTTCATTGACCCTCTCCACCTGGTTCCAGCCTCACCCCAGGCCTTAAAAACCCTATTGTCTGTGTCCATAGGTAATGCATATATGCATATGAGTTCTTTGGTTAATCTCTTCCACCACTCCCACCCCTCTTCTTTTTGAGATTCATCAGCCTCTTCCATGTTTCCATGCCTCTGGTTCCACTATATTCATAAGTTTATTTTGTTAATTAGATTCCTTGTTCATTTATTTTTAGATGCAATTATTGATAGATATGTATTCATTGCCATTTTATTGTTCATAATTTTGATTTCTTCTTCTTCCTATTATCATTATTATTATTAAAGAATACCTATAAACATTTTACCCTGGCCAATTTGGCTCAGTGGATAGGGCATCGGCCCACAGACTGAAGGGTCACTGGTTTGATTCCAATCAAGGGTATATACATCAGTTGCAGGCTTGATCCCTGGTCCTGGTCCAGGTGTGTGCGTGAGGCAACCAATTGATGTGTTTCTTTCACATCAATATTTCTCTCTGTGTCTCTTCCTCCCTTCTACTCTCTCCAATACTCAATGTAAAATATTCTAGAGTGAGGATTAACAGAAATAAAACGAATACCTTTCAACATTTCATGTAATACTGCTTTGGTGGTGATACATTCCTTTAGCTTTTTCTTGTCTGTAAAGCTTTTTATCTGACCTTCAATTCTAAATAATAGCTTTGCTGGGTAGAGTAATCTTGGTTGTAGGTCCCTACCATTCATCACTTTTAATATTTATTGCCACTCCCTTCTGGCCTGCAAAGTTTCTGTTGAGAAAACAACGGACAGTCATATGGACACTCCCTTTTAGGTTAGTAACTGCTTTTCTCTTGAGAATCTTCTCAAAGATTCTCTCTTTGTCTTTATCCTTTGGCATTTTAATTATGATGTATCTTGGTGTGGGCATCTTTGGGTTCCTCTTGTTTGGGACTCTGAAATTCCCAGACTTGTAAGTCTATTTCTTTCACCAGCTAGGGGAAGTTTTCTGTCACTATTTCTTCAAATAGGTTTTCAATATCTTGCTCTCTTTCTTCTCTTCTGGAACCCCCATGATGCTGATGTTGGTAACCTTGAAGTTGTTCCAGATGCTCCTTTTCTTACACTATATTCATATTTTTGGATTCTTTTTTCTTTTTGCTCTTCTGAGTGGGTGTTTTTTGCTTCCCCATATTCAAAATAATCGATTTGATTCTCAGAATCTTCTACTCTACTGTTGAATCCTTGTAAATTATTCTTTATTTCAGTTACTGTATGCTTAATTTCTGACTGGTGTTTTTTCATGTCTTTGAAATTCTCACTAAGATCCTTGAAAGTCTCACTAAGTCACTTGAAGTTCTCATTAACTTTCCTTGCGCATCCTTATAACCATTGTTTTGAACTCTGTATTTGGTAGTGTGCTTGTTTCTGTTTTACTTAGTTCTTGTTCTAGAGATTTCTTCTGTTATTTCATTTGTGACATGTTTCTTTGTCTCCACATTTTGGCTGCTTCCCTGTGTCTGTTTCTATGTATAAGGTAAAGCTGCTATGTCTCCTGGAATTGGTAGAGAGGCCTTGTGTAGTAGGTATCCTGTATGACCCAGTGGCTCAGCCTCCCCAATCACCTGAGATGGGTACTCTAGGTGGTCTCTGTGTGGGCTATGTGCACAGTCTTTTTGTAGTTGAGCCCTGATTGCTGTTGGTTTCACTGAGAAGAATTGTCCTCCAGGCCAATTGGCTATGAGGACCAGCTGTGACTATAGTGGAAGAGCTGCTATGCAAGAGACAACTCTATGGAGCAGGACTTGCTTCAGTGGGGCATTGGTGCTTACTGAGTCTGTCCCTTGATGTGTCTCTCATGGATGTGTAGAGTTGTAATCTGGCATGATCTGAAGCTGTCCACAGGGTGCACTGGCTCTCAGCCTCCTGGGAGGTACAAAGTCAGCCACTGCCTAGGGCCACCTGGCAGGATCTACAGAGTGATCTACAGATGACTAATACTTGGGCTTAGAATTGCCCAGGCAAGGGCAAGCTGTGAAGCAAGGCAGGCTGTGGCTCATACCCAGTCTTGCTGACACAGGTTGCTGCATATTTGATTGATTTTAGGAAAATCTGGAGCCTGAGCCAGGATAGGCCATTCATCTGGAAAAGCCACTGCAAACAGCTTGGGTGGGGGTGCTAATTGGATGGGTTGGGGTCTCAGGGAATCAACAGGGCAGAAGGACCAGTATGTGCCAGGCTGATGGAAACTCAGATATGGCTGCAAGTTAGTTCTGTGGTGGGGAATTATCAGCATAGGAACAATGCCCCTGCAAGTACCCCTGTCTGGGAGAAAGCTGCCCCATAGTTCTTGCCCTGGTGTCAGACAATCTAGATACCCCCAAGCCGCTGCCCCAGTGCTGGAGTTCTGAGGGAGCGGGATTGTGTAAGTTCCTGTGCTAGCCCTTTGAGAGGAACTGCCTGGGTCTCCATCAGCCTCTGTTTCACTCAGCCACAATCCCTTGCCAGAGGCTAAAATCAACAGTAGTTAGCATGTTAATGCAAAAAGACCCATTGGAAGGCCAATGGACTTTGATATTCACCAGGGCTGAAAATCAGCATAATATCACCCTGTTGTGGGCTCAGTGGCTCAAGGCAATTCCCTAACCTGATAATCCTTTTACAGTTTACCAAACTTTACCTTTGATATACCTGTATGCATTGCTAAAGGGCAAATGTGTATTCAAGTGAATAAAAGCAGATGGGAACCAGTTTCAGTGTGCACTTCATGTTAGAGACACCCCTGACACCCAATGCCTTCTAAATTCATATTTCTTGTATAGTATTTTCATTTGTGCATCGGCCCCTCATTCAGATCCTGAACCCTGCCACAAAAGGTTGCGGCAATCCCTGCTGGTTTTTATAGCCTGAAGTTATGGGGATTTCTCTTCCCAGTACTGGAACCCTGGGCTGAGGGGTCTGGTATGTGGCTAGGACCCCTTTCTCCTCAAGGGAGTCCTGCACAGCCAAGATATCCCTTCAGATTAAAAGAATGCCAGATGTGGGTGTCAGACTAGCCTGTTCCATGCCTCAGCCCCTCCTCCAAGTCTCCTTCCTCTTTACTTCTCTAGTTGTAGGACTTCCATTCATCCAGTTTTCAGGTGGTTCTGAATGATGATTTTTATGTATCTTAGTTCTAATTTTTGTGTGGTTGTGGGACGTGGCAAGGACTAGCATTCACCTATGCTGCCATCTTGGTTCTCTCTGTCACCATGATTTGAAAAGCTTGAATCATGTGGTGAGGCCACATATAGGCACTGCAGTTAACAGTATCAGTGGTACTCCCAGCTTACAGTTACCAATAACTGCCAGTCATGTTGAGTGAGCCAACTTGGCCATCAAGCCTTGTTGATACTTCAGATTATTTAAGTCCCAATCCCCTGTGCAGCCAACACTTGTGAGGACCCAAGAAAAGACCACCCAACTGAGATCAATTTACTTACACACCTTTGTTGAAAAATAACGTATTGGTTTTTATGATTAATGTTCAAACAAGTTTTGAGGTGGTTTGTTATACAGCAACTGATAACTGGAACATTGATTTTCTTTTTAAAAATCATGATAACATTAAGGGGGGATTTATATTAAGGCTTATTTGTTTGTTATGAGTTTTACTTATGAAAGACAGGATTCCAGGTGTGTAGGAGATGAAGGCCTTGATTAGGGAATCAAAGTTGAAAATAAAGACTATTTCTTTCATCAACTACTCATTCATTCACTCATTAAATATTTATTGAACAAAAGCATTCATAGCACCAGACTTGTGAAATGTATTTATTACTTGGATATGGAATTACAAAAATAGTAACATGATATTATATTGTAAATCTTAAAAAGTTGTATTTTCCTGTTGCCTCAAAATCCCCATAAATAGGTTGTGAACACTCTGCCTAGGTGACCAGGTGCACCAGTGTGATAAGTCTGGTCCCTTTCACAAGATCTCCTTCTTTCTGTCCTCTGCCTGTGACAACTAATGAAAACATAACAATGAAATCCCCTTATGCCTTTTCTTATGTACTAATCTAATCCCCCAGTGTAGACACTCATCTACTGGTCCTTACTTTTTCTTGGTTTCCCACCAGCTTCATTGAATCTGCTTCCTTGGAGCACCTTTAATATGGTGCCCTGTGTGGTGTGCTATGCCATTCTGTAGGACCTATGAGTTTAATAAATCCTTTAACATGCTTCTCCAAATGTAATTTCTGTGGCCATGTAGGAGCGCAATCCTTAAAGACCTCACAAGGGGGACTTACTCCCTCATCTAAACACAGATATCTACCTGTGTTCAAAACATTTAAACCTCACAGTTTGGCTAGGGTATTAGCTAAAACCAGGCTGCTTACCAGATGTTTAGGGAGTTTGTCAAAGTCAATACACCAGACTTCCACATCTCCTACAAAATAAAAAAGGAAGCAAAAATTAACACACACACACACACACACACACACACACACACACACACACATACACACACACACACACACACACACACACACCATCATGGAGTCACATGATCATTTATGTGCATCTTGAGTAAGAATGCCTAGGTTCAATCCAGGTACCACCAATAGCCAAGTATAATCTCAAGTAAGCCCCTCCTATATAAAATGGAGATAAGATAAATTACAACATATGGTGTCCATAAGTATTAATGAAATAAATATATATAAAATTGTCTCATCTCTCTCTTATATTGGTTGAATACTTTCCTACCAACTTTAAATGTTTTTCAGTTGCCAGAATCCCAAGAATGTATATCTCCTATTCAGCATCATGTACTCCTTGACTTTTCTGTCTGTTTATCATAATGCTTCCTCTAGTTTTTGTTTCTCATAAGGAAAGTTCTCATAGAAAAACATATCTCTATTAGTAGATATATTAATATAACTGCTTTTGTCCATGTCTTAGATTTTAATTATCTTGGCCATGACTCTTTCACCTTTTATTAGCTGTCAGTCAGCTCTGATATGGGGGAGGTCTCAGCACAGGAACGATGACCCCTGCGAGCACCCCTGTCTGGGAGAAAGCAGCCCCTGAGTTCTTGCCCTGATGTCAGACAATCCATTTCCTCCCCATATGTCCCTAGGTCCCCCCTTGCAAGCTGCTGGGAGCTCAGAGGGAGCCCACCTTATTGTTTTCCTCTTTTGTTCTATTCCATGTCTTGCTTTTATCTTATGTTTCCTCATATTTTCCAGAGAGGAAATCCTTGCTTTGAGGTAAAAGCTCTCCTCCTCACAAATAGCTGATTTTATTGGTTTATTTAATGTTCATACTTAACATGGATTTCTAAAAGAGGAAATAGTAGGAAGTGTTACATTGTAGAAATATGAACACAGGGATGACTTTTAGGAGTTTTGACAACCAAGAAAGAATTTAAAATTATTGATAACAGTGTTATAGGTCCTAAACATATCATTTCCCTGCTTTTGGTGGGATAGTTTAGAATATTTTCATTATTACCTTTTATTCTGTGTTATCAGAGTGCTAAACAGATGATGCTTCTAGAGCCATACCCAGCATATTGTTGAATATTTCTCTTTGAGGTTCTGAGCACACTTCAATTTATATTTAACTTTAAATAATCTCTAAAGCATTCAAGAAACCACGGAATTGTGAGATCATGGAGAAAATTCTATTCCAAATGAAAGCAAATATAGTAATTAACTGATTTTAAGCTGTGAGAGCACTGCTATTCAGAACTACAACACTAGGTGGCATGATAAGTACAGATTGAAAGAAAATAACAGTTGGCTAGGAGATTCACATTGTTTTCTTAATGCTTTAGGCAAGATAGGCATTATTAAAGCAATAGAATACTGCAGTGTTCTACTTTGAAACACCAGTAGTCTGTGAAAGCTTACTTCTCTTTGCCATTACTGATAAAAAGCATGGGAAGGCAGAATCCAAATGGTGCGCATTTACCTAATAGTCCAAGTTCTGAAATGAGTATTTTTGCTAACCATCGGACCAAAAACAATTATAGTAATAGAACTCACACTTAATACAAGCCTACACAATGTTGTGCTTTGCATTTTTAAAGATGTTCACATAGCCCTAGCAGGGTAGCTCAGTTCATTACAGTGTTGTGATACTACAAGGTTGTGGGTTTAATCCCCAGTCAGGGCACAAAGGAATCAACTAATGAATGTATAAATAAGTTGAACAACAACTCAATGTCTCTCTCTCTCTCTCTCTCTCTCTCTCTCTCTCATTCTCTTGTTCTCTCTTTCCCCTCTCTCTAAAAAAAATCAATAAATAAAAATTAAAAAAAAATGTTCTCATTTATTATTTTATCTGATACTGACAAAAAATCCCTATTACAGAAGATGAATGTAACACTTAGAGATATTAAGTGATTTGCACATTTTCACATAAGTAGTAAGGTAACATTATAAAATTTTAGAAAAAAGTCTTCTGCTGAATGGTAAATTATCTCAAAAAATTAAATATACAGTATTTATCATATGGAAAATTATTAATGGATCTAGATTTTAATGAAAAATCATGTAAGTCAGAATCAACCCTTTTGTAGGGAGAGTAAGTTGAGCCCAAAGCTCTAAATAAAGAAGTTGTAAAAACTAATTTCCTTTCTGCCCCCAAATATTTTCCCAACAAACTTATGGCTCTGTCAAGACAAGGTCATAGATAGGGGTGGTGGGAAACATAGACCTGGAAACCAGAGTAACATAGAAGCAACGTTAGCAAAAGGGAGCAAGCAGGAGAGAGTTGTGAAGCATTCAAGGATTAGTGACAAGTAGTTAGAAATTTGTGACATTATCAGTGAGGTCAGGCTGTGGGAGCAAAGATCCAGTTATTGGTGACCAGACTCTGAGAGTAAGAGAGGAGAGGACCCAAGTGTCTGGGTACCCAGGCAAGGGAACCCAGTCGAAAACCTAGAAAGAAAGCAATAAATTAAAGGTTAACCTACTGTAATGGAGTCAAAGCAAAGCTTGGCCACAAGAAATAAGGCAAATACCCACCATGGCAATGGAAAATAATACCTCAAAACTTTGATCAGCAAGGAGGCTGAATCTCTAAAAACAATTCTTTTTTCCTTGTCTTTTTAAAAATGTATCTTTATTGTTAAAAGTATTATAGTATTATAGATATCCCTTTTTTTCTCCCCTCCCATTGTCCCCCCCTCAACCCTGTTCCTGCCCCCTCCCCAGGCCTTAACCACACTATTGTCTGTGCATGGGTTATGTATACTAGTATATGCATATAAGATATGTGGTTAATCTCTAGAAACAACTCTTTTTTTTAAATATATATTTTATTGATTTTTACAGAGAGGAAGGGAGAGAGATAGAGAGTGAGAAACATCGATGAGAGAGAAACATCGACCAGTTGCCTCCTGCACATCTCCCACTGGGGATGCCCGCAACCCAGGTACATGCCCTTGACCGGAATCGAACCTGGGACCCTTCAGTCCACAGGCCGACGCTCTATCCACTGAGCCAAACCGGTTTTGGCAAGAAACAACTCTTAATGTTATGTTCCATGTGCCAAACTACAATTGTGATATATGGCATGATATTTTTTCAAATATATTTTTATTGATTTCAGAGAGGAGGGGAGAGGGAGGGAGAGAGAGAAACATCAATGATGAGAGAGAATCATTGATCAGCTGCCTCCTGCATGCTCCCTACTGGGAATTGAGCCTGCAACCCAGGCATGTGCCCATGACCGGAATTGAACTCATTTGAGCCCATAGGTGAAACATAAGAGGTTAACTTATTATCCAAATTAGGTCACCTTTAATAATTAATAGGAAATTGGTTTTATTATACTAGTAGACCTATATAATCATATATCAACATTAAAATAACATCAAATAGACAGAGCAGGGTAACGATGAAAAAACCAGCTCTGAGACTCCACAGAGTTCTGGAAGGTAGAGCCCTGCGAGTTCCCACAGCCTCCCAGGCTCTTGTTTACACACTTCCTCTTAAATCTGTGAGTTTGATTGTTGATCCCAGTGCATGTGATTGCCCAGTTGGGGTCGCTAGCGGAGCTTGTAGGGGAAGATTGTTTTTGGGGAGCCTGGGAAACAGAGCTGGGAGTGGCGACTGGTGAACCAGCTCTGGGCGGAGCTGGTTCAGGTACAATAGAGAACTCCTGGTCAGAGAGGACTTAAAGCCTTGGAGGTCAATCCAGACACACTGCCACCCAGAGGCAGAGCCACGAACTGACTCTTCTGTAAATGCAGATGAAGCAGTAAGGGGAACCAATACGGCCTGCCTTAAAATCAGGACTGTGGCTTACAACACGGAGGAACAGTGTATCAGAGGGAAATTCAACATTCTCCTGAATTCCGGGCGTGCCAAAAAGAAGAGTAGAAGATCTGAAGCACCTGCATTACTGCACATTTTTATTTTACTTTTTTTTTTTAATTAATTACTTTTTCACCTTTTAACTAAGAAAACATTGTTTTTCTTTTTTTTTT
>NW_005361076.1:226726-245354 GCF_000412655.1 Myotis brandtii
TCCAGTGACAGAGGAAGCCAATGTTCCCCGCCTGCTGCTGCCGGCCTCTGAGCTTGCAGTTTGAAACATTGTTACAAATATAAAAGCTAAACAAAACCCCAGAAACCTGCTTTCAGCCAGCCCGGATCTCAGGGCTGAAGTTGAAACAGTGTTTCGATTATAGAACCCAAACAAACCAGATAAAACCTGCTTTGCAGCCGAGGCCTCAGAGCTGGAACCAAGCCTCAGAGCTAAAGCTGGCCCAGAATAAAAATAAATAAAAATAAAAAAAATATAAAAAAAATAAAATAACATAAAATAACTTGTTGCAATAAATACATTATCTCTAATATTTTGTCACTGATATTTATCTGAAAAATATTTTTGTTCAGTATGATATTTTTTAAATCCTTTGAAATTGCTTTCAATCTTCAGAATTGAATTTTTTTTACAGTTAATACATTGAAATTTTTGATACGTTGATTAACTCTTTTTATTAAAATATATATTTTATTGATTTTTTTACAGAGAGGAAGGGAGAGGGATAGAGAGTTAGAAACATCAATGAGAGAGAAACATTGATCAGCTGCTTCCTGCACACCCCCCACTGGGGATGTGCCCGCAACCAAGGTACATGCCCCTGGCCGGAATCGAACCTGGGACCCTTCAGTCCGCAGGCCGACGCTCTATCCACTGAGCCAAACAGGTTAGGGCGATTAACTCTTTATAAACATACTGTTTTGTTATGGAGGGGTGAAGCAACTGGTAATTTTATAACAAATTCTGCAAAACAGAAGATAATATCAATTCTAATTTTCATTAAAATGTGCAAACACATAAGCTTAAATTTTTTTCTACAGTTATTTTTATAAACAAGCTTGTTAAATACTTCCTCTCTATTTATAAATCTTTTGAATTTCACCAACTTTAGATACATAAAACCATAGATCTTCTCAATTTAACTCCATTCAATACAGAATACAAATTTATCCAGTTAAAAATAGATGCATAGATGCGCCATCAAAAGATCCTTCTATAAGTCAGAAAATTAAAAAGTACAATTATAGAATTTTAAAATAAAATAATTTACACTCTTGAGTTCTCATCATGTAATATTTTTCATTCTTTACTTCTCTAGGGATGAATTTTAATATTTTCTAGTTTTTAAGTCATGTTTCCTATGATTTCTGACATTTGTAGTAGATGCTGATGCCTTTAATAGGTTTGCATCTTGTTATTTTCATATGCTTGGTGATGGTATCTGCAGGGATATTGAACACTAGCAAACATTTTGGACTACTTATCTGTGCAAAAAGTCAAGTCTCTTGAAAAAAATGGAAAATTCAATAGAAAAATTTTAATAATTTTTATTTGCTTTCCCTTTTAAAGCACAATAAGCCTGTCTAACTGGCTTATTGCAAAAAATAAAAAAAAATAGAGCATTACCAGATAAATAGAAATAAACTAGAGGCCCAGTGCACAGATTTGTGCACCAGTGAGGTCCCTCAGCCTGGCCTGCAGGGGTCAGTGGACCTTCGCACCTCTGCAGCCCGGCCTTACCTGCCAGCTTGTTGGGCTCCAGCCCACTGTCTGCATTGATCCCACTCATCCTGGCCCCACTGCACCTGCAGCCACTCCTGCTCCGGCTCGCAGAGGGAGTGTCCATGGGAGAGGCTCGCACCACCACAGTAGTGTTTGCCAGCTGTGAGCCAGGCATCTGGTGCCCGTAGGTCAGCTGAGCTGAGCTGCTGTTGTGGGAGCACACTGACCGCCAGGGAGCAGCTCCTGCATTGAACATCTGCCCCCTGGTGGTCAGTACACATTATAGCTACCGGCTGGTCTTCTGGTCATCTGATTGTCCAGTTGCTTAGGGAGATATATATATATCTCCCTAAGCAGCTGCTATGACCAAACAACTGGAACAACTAGAATGACTGGTCGACCAGTTGCTATGGTATGCACTGACCACCAGGGGGCAGACACTCAATGCAGGAGTTGCCCCCTGGTGGTCAGTATGCTCCCACAGGGGGAGCACTGCTCAGCCAGAAGCTGGGCTCATGGCTGGCCAGTGCAGCTGAGGCGGCAGGAGCCTCTCCCGACACTGCGGCAGTGCTAGGGAGCAGCTGTGGCCGGGATGAGTGCGAGCAGCATGGTGCCCAGCCCTGGCTCAGGCTCCTCCCTGGCCACCTGCCGCTTGGCGCACTGCTACATCCCTGAGGGGTTCTGGATTGCGAGATGAAGCAGGCCAGGCTGAGGGAACCTCCCTCCCCTGCATGAATCTGTGCATAAATAATTGTACATTTATTCCATACAGTAAATGTTAAAAAAAAACATGTTATAGCAAAATCATTTAGATTACCTTTTATATCTAAAGGTAATAGTTAAATGTGCAAACACATAAGCTTAAATTTTTAAGAATAGGAAGGGGGCTAAGTGGCCCCGCTGTTGAGATTGGGGTACCTAATGTTGGGGATTTAAGAAAGGTGTTTAGAGGAAAAGCAGGGAAAACAAGACAGGTGAGATAATGCAGAATGGGACTATATCTACAATACCAGTATAAAGGGGGGAGCTTGAAGGCATTGCATGCTTGGGCACAATTTTCCTACTTCAATGAAGCTCAGACTTGTTGGGCTCCAGCCCACTGTCTGCATAGTACAATCAATAGCAAGATTGCTAAACCTCTAATTTCTACACTTAATTTACATATACTTAACCTATAATTTCCCCTGTTTTCCACTGAACTGTCAAATGGATGGGTGCCTGGTAGTCAAACCATATCATGAGCCAAAGATTCCAAATGGCAAGCAGGGAGGCAGTGTTCAATACCCTTCCCACTACAATTATAGATGGGAAACAGTTACCTGTTACTGTTCAGTTTAGTCTGAGTTCCCTTCAAATTGTCAGTGGGAACCCTACAGGCTGTCTTTTAAAAGAGGTGTTAATTATGTTGAAACTAAAAGAGTCAGGGAAAGAAAAATAGGTTCTTGCCATTTTTTTCCTCCCAGATTCAACCACATGTGGATGTGAAGACTACTTGAACTGCACATGCATATCAGAGAGCCCCAGATGAGACCATGGCAGAAGCTGGAAATACAATGAGAGGTCTGCCAAATATATACTAGTCTATTTCAGTACAACTATTAATAATAAAACTGTGTTATAAAATGAAAAAAAAAAACAACAGTAAGAATTACTCAACAATGTTGGAGATTTTTCAAAATGGCACAGAATCCAGCCTGGATGAACTCCTTATGGGGCATATCAGAAACAGTGTTAGCATAAAAACAAGTGCTAGAGTAATACATTATAAGTAGGGCAAATAGTAAACTAGAAGGAATTCTCATACAACAGAAGTATAGCAGGACCATCCAAATAAGCTATAATGTATGGTCCCTGAATAGGGAAAAAAACAAACAACAACAAAAAACTCCCCTGAAAAGTTAGAGAGTTGATAGGGGACAAATCAAGTAGTCCTAGCAGGCCATATTGAAAAACAAACAAACAAACAAACAAATGAACAAAACTAGATTTATTTTCAAAGTGAAATGGAAAGTGATTAAAGCATTTTAAGCAGTTGTCTGATATTCCCCCCAAAGTTATTCCAATTGTGGTGTGATAAACAGAGTGAAAGAATTTGGTAGACAGTGGGGACTCCAGGAGGCAACAGCAATAATCAAGGCAAGAAAATAAAATATTTTCTAAAGGTTAAACAAAAGGGGACATACATAGAAAATGTCACCCACCCCATCTTTACCTAAAATCTGTGTATTCATTGTTAAACACAATCCTAAAAAAGGTTTCTTGCTGACAAAAGTATTTCTCTAATGGCATGTTGCCAGATTGTGATGCCACCGCAACCCCAGAAAATTAGGGAAGAAATTACAAAAATGTAAGGTTTCCAGTTATTCTATTTTGTTACTTAACTTTTATATTTATGGCAAGATGATAAATTTACTGACTACATAATAGAAAAGAAATGGTATGCAATGCCAGCATTTCTTTTCTTTCCTGAAGGAAATATATTAAAAAATAAGCAGTACCATCCAAATCATTCTGCATAAGTGGAATCATATTTTAGCGTGTTAGATATTTATCAGGGTGTATTTTGTATTTTAGGATCAACAGCCACTAAAGGAAGAAAAATTGAATGTCTTGTATAGGAGAAGATGCATATCTTTAAAATCACTTTGACTCTCCACTGGAGCCTTCAAAGTTCATATTCATAACAATAGTATAAATGTGAAATAATATGCCTGGCACTGGGGTAAAAAAAAAACCTGATTCCCTCAGCTATACTGATGATGCATGTTATCTCTCTTATTTATAGAAAATAATATGAGCATGGTGTTATGAGTCACCTTCACACTTCTGTGCTATTCTTTCCTCCTCACATCAGCCCACATCAATAAGATATTGCTTGCAAAATAACATGCCAGTACAATTGCCAGTTATTTTAGTATCGAACTTCTCTTATTTATGAGAAGGGAAGATCAAGTAGGATGACCATGCATCTGTTCAAATGGGCCTGTATTTCCAAGCTTATTTAGTCTCACTAATCTAAAAGTAAATGAAAAATCACTCATTCTTTATGTCCCATTTGAGTTAAACCCAGTGACATAGTGCATAGAATTTTTTTGTTGCATTTGTGCAGGGAAATAAAAACCTATAAATTCCAATAAATAGATAGCATATAAATTATATATCCCATAATATTTTATATGCTGATCATTATATGCAGTACTGTTAAAGAGTCTGAGAAATACCTGTGTGCTGAGGGTGAGAGAGAGGTCATATTTACAACTATTGTTAACTTCACCAACATTTTTCAAAGTACCATACCATTGCTTACGATGCTATGATATGATTTTCTAAGTGATACTAAAATAGTGGGCTTGGTGTTTTAAATATCTGGGAAGAAGATTCAAAACACCATGTTAGTGTCAAAAGTTTTTAAGATAGTACAGATTGAAATTAGAGCATGATATTGGTCGTTGGTCAAAACAATAAAACCCTTTACCTGTTCAATTTGAGAAGTATTGTAATGAATTGTCTTGGATGATTTTCATGAGTAAGAAGTCAATTAATATTGTTTCTGAGCCATTAAACATTTTGTATCTACTTATTCATAAATTAACTCACCTACACTACAGGATCAGGTTTAGGAGAAAACTACTAATACTTCTGATCTGGTTGTGTCCTGAGTGGCCAACTTGACATTCCTTCTGGTAGAGTACTAAGGCTAAAAACAGGTAATAGGGATGTGTATCTGAGATGTACCAATAGTATGATGTTCATAGCTTTACAATATTCTGGAGTCTGAAGAGAGTATGCCTGCTTCTATTGTAGGCAAAAATCTGTGGGATTCCTAAGCTCTTCCCTTGCCTTTTCGTCACTCTATCTCTAAGTCAATACAATAAATTTTATGATGGGTACTACTTCTAGTGCATAGTGTTCTCTTTCTCCCTGATATTTTTAGGGTTCTCAAAGTTGCAATCCCTTTTGTACACTTTACATCCTATACTCTCTGTGCTTCCTAAAGCCAGAGCTATAAAAAAATGAGCTTATTCCATTACATAATTTGCTTTTCAGGGTAAATAAAACTAGATTAGAGGTACCTCCCCACCCAGTCTTCTTTTTCTTATTTAGATAGTGAAAAAACACGCTAAACTTCACAAAGATAGTAAAAAAGGTCAATCTTATTTTCAATATGTGTAGGGAAACCTTAAAGGTGTGTGTGGGGGGGAGGGGTTGCAAAACAAACACCAGAATAATTTTTTTAAAATAAAATACTTGCTTAAAAAGATTTATTAATAAAGGTTCCCTAAGCAATGAATTTAATTCATCACATTAATAGGTCAGTGAGGAAATATGATGTGATAGCTTGTTATTTCCTGAACTTGCATAGTAACTATCATTCTGTGGGATAATTAGTCACCTAATGGTGAGATAGGACTCACTGATGATCCTGCATAGGTTTCTCTGTGTTTGAAAAATTTGCCTGTTGCCATTAGTGTATAAAGCAGTCTAGGGACTTCCAGGGTTTGAGATCATAGGAACAAACAGGAATGGAGTCAAGAGTTATAAGAGTAATCAAATGGAGGTCATAGTACAAAACATGAGCATGTGGACAATTAGAATCATAAAAGGCATGGTCAAAGACAGGGGGATTGGAACTCTGAAATAAAAATATTTTATTTAATAGAAGCTGAAATAATTAGCAAAATCTAAGGAGGGATTTAAGTATTCTATCTTATGATAGAACAATATAGGTACAAAGGAGCCAGAAAATATAAAAGACAATACTTTGATTTAACAATAAAGCAGGAGTCCCAGAAAAGAAGGATATGAGCCATATAAGATTAATATTATATGTTATCTGATATTGAGGCATTTAATGATTAGTCTAGGGTTCTTTGAATCTGATACATAAAAAAGAATAGGAAGGGGGCTAAGTGGCCCCGCTGTTGAGATTGGGGTACCTAATGTTGGGGATTTAAGAAAGGTGTTTAGAGGAAAAGCAGGGAAAACAAGACAGGTGAGATAATGCAGAATAGGACTATATCTACAATACCAGTATAAAGGGGGGAGCTTGAAGGCATTGCATGCTTGGGCACAATTTTCCTACTTCAATGAAGCTCAGTCAGTGCACGGATTCATGCACCAGTGGGGACCTTAGGTCTGGCCTGCGGGGATTGGACTGAAACTAGCTCTCTGACATTCCCTGAGGGGTCCCAGATTGCGAGAGGGCACAGGCCAGGCTGAGAGAACCCACCGGTGCTCATGCACCAGGCCTCTAGTGAGTTGATAACTGTGTCTATTGCAAAGTGATCAGCACGAGTTTAGTGAACACTTATTGCCTCATCCTATTAAAGAGGCAATATGCAAATTGACCCTCACTCCATCACACTGTCACAAGAAGGCTGCACCCACAGCAGAGGTGGGGTTCCCTTATGGAGCTATAACAAACGATCAGCAGGGTCCTGAGGCTGCGTGTAACTGGGCTGGGGTGGGGGACCTGAGGCTGTGCCCCCCACCCAGTGGGGTTTGATGGGACTACTCAGGCTGTGCCCCCCATCTGACAAGGCTTGACGGGGGACCTCAGGCCATACCCTCTGCCCTGGCACTGGGCCAGGGGATCACATGCCACAGCCTCTGCCCTGGCACCAGGCCAGGATACCTCAGACCATGACCCCCACCTAGCGGGGCTTGAATGGGGACCTCAGGCCACATCCCTGCCCCAGGGGATCTGTGTCCATGCCCCCTGCCCTGGCTCTGGGCTGGGGGACATGAGGCTGCACCCCCTGCCCTGGCACCAGGCTGAGGGACCTCAGGCCATGCCCCCTACCCCGGTGTTGGGCCAGGGGACCTGAAGGTGTGCTAGGAGACCTGAGGCTGTGCCCTCAGCCCAGTGGGGCTTGCTGCAGGACCTGAAGTTGTGCCCCTACCCAGCGGGGTTTGATGGGGGTGGAGCTGGCTGAATCTGGATCTTTTCCAATGCGGGTGGGGCCAGCCGGGTCTGGGTCTCATGTGATTTTGAGGTGCACGTGGGTGGGCAGGGACTTGACTCTGGGTCCCACGGCACACCCCAGACTCTGACAGGAGGAAGATTTTCATATACATTTTACTAATTTTCTTTCATCTCTGACACTTCTATTATAGAGAAAGGGAAAATAGCAATATTAAAATATTTCTTCTATTTAATTCCCTTTTAATGTGTATGGATTTCGTGCACCAGGCCACTAGTTACTTATAATGAACTAGAGGCCCAATGCATGAAATTTGTGCAAAGGCTTTGACCCCAGCCCCCACCCGCTGTGGTGGCTGCCGGGGCCTCTGCCACCTCTGCCGCGGCCACCACCCGCTGCAGCTTTGTCTGGAAGGAAGGACATATGTAAGGACATCCAGTCTAATTAGCATATTACACTTTTATTATTATAGATAATATTAAATTTCATAAATTCTATGGGTATAACGAAGAATAAGGCAGAGCATATAGTATGTATTCAGTTAATATCAATCCTGTGGGAATGCAGAAATTGTACAGCTACTTTGGAAGACAGTTTTGTAGTTTCTTACAAAACTAAATACACTCTTGACCAAATGATTCAGCAGTTACACTCCTTGGTATTTACCTAAAGGAGTTGAAAACTTATGTCCACACAAACATATACATGTATGTTTATAGTAGCTTTTTTCATAATTACCCAAACTTGGAAGCAACCAATATGTCCTTCAGTAAGTGAAAGAAAAAATAAACTGTGGTACATCCAGACAATGAAATATTACTCATCACCAAAAAAGAGTTATCAAAATATATGGAGGAACTGTAAATTCATATTACTAAATGAAAGAAGCTAATTTGAAAAGGCTATATACTGTATGATTCCAACTATATGACATTCTGGTAAAGGCGAAATTATGGAGACATTAAAAAGTTCAGTGTTTGCTAGGGGTTAGGGAAAGGGAGGGATCAATAGGCAGAGCACAGAGGATTTTTAGAACAATTAAAGTATTCTGTACTATAATAGTAGATTCATGTTGTTATACATTTGCCCAAATTCAGAGAATGTACAACACTGAGAGTGAATCTTAATGTAACCAGTGGACTTCAGATTATGATTATTTGTCAATGTAGATTCATCAGTTGTAACAAATGTACCTTTCTGGTGGGGGATAGTATTGATAATTGGGGAGGTTATACATGTACATGAAGGGAGTATGTATGAAATCTCTGTTCCTTCTGCTTAATATTCCTGGGAACCTAAGACTGCTCTAAAAAATTAAGTCTATTACAAATAAACAAATATATTGAGTCAAAAAAACAAAACTCTGTTCTTCTTACCGGGACCCGATAAAGCACTTTTATGAAAAATACAACAGTGGGCAATTCAGAATTGTTATTGTTTTCCTTTACGCATGTTTAGTGTAGTACCCATTAAGGCTGTTTGGCAAATATTTCAAGTTCTCTGCTTTCCTAGAACAAGGCAGGATTACATTGCTTGGCAACATTTTGATTGGTGGGGCTACTTAACTAATTTTGGCCAGTGGTCTGTGAGAGGAAGTGGGATATATAACATTCCCTGTAGCACAGCAACTGACCACATCTAAAATGGCCATCACTTTGGGCCATTTATTGACAAGCAAGCCTCTCTGACAACCGACAGTGGACATATAGCAAAAGTTAGCAACAAATATTTGTTGTTTCTACAACTGAGATTTCAGCTTTTTTCTTATGACAGCTTAAATTAGCTTAGCATGGCTGACACACGTGAGCACATTTCACTGTGGATGGGAATAACAGGACCTAGCTCAGTGTAAATCCACAGCTCCATAGGCAAAGAGCAAAAGATAAAAGGCCTGAAGTATTGAGACTAGACAAAACATCTCCAACTCAGCAGTATAATGTAAATGCACAGAAGTGCAGAATACAAAGAGACAGAGACAGAAGATATTATTTTATAGCAGCAGCAAAAGCAGCAGGAGGCGTATTAAAGGCTAAGCACTTTTTTCATTATAAATAGGACTTAGGTAAATGCAGGGTTAGTGGAGCTGTGGCTTATGATGTGATTGGATGTAGGGTGTGATTGTTGCAAATGTTGGGCCAGTTGGAAGCATGGGAACTTAATGAAAAACCACTGGTA
Source organism: Myotis brandtii (assembly GCF_000412655.1). Classification (NCBI taxonomy): domain Eukaryota; kingdom Metazoa; phylum Chordata; class Mammalia; order Chiroptera; family Vespertilionidae; genus Myotis; species Myotis brandtii. The sequence continues at coordinate 236,347 of NW_005361076.1, forward strand.
GCTCCCTGTATATATCTCTTACATGAATAGTAGGACTATTGTGCTTATTAATTGAATGTGCTGAGTTCATGATTACTCTGCTGAGATCCACAGGGTGTGATTTCATTTTTGTGGGCAGGAACTTTTTCTCTTAATGCAGAAGGACATCCAGGGTATCAGTCATTCAAAAAAGAGAAGGGATCTCAGGAAGAAGCGATAGAGGAGACACCTCTGCCATTTTGAAAAACTAGTTATGACTAAATTATAACTTGGCATTAAAATGTTCTATGCCTTTTCAGGAATGCTTACTTATGGAGGAACAAAACTGGTTACAAATGGCTACGAAATTTTGAGCCACTTCTTTCTCCTCACCATGTTGCTTCTTCAGCATATCTCTGTTAGTCATCCTTTTGTCTAACTTTTACAAAGCACTGCCTTTTCTTTTACTTTGTTCTTGCATTGAGAGCATTATCTTTAGACTTTAAGGATTAAGGTACAGTCCTGAAAGTGTTCACACTTCGATCACCTTTGGCTTACATTCAATCCACAATGAAACACTGGAGAGGGAGGTCACATGCCTTCAATTAATGTGATTGAAACATGGTGTAATAGCATATATAAGAGCTTCTGAATGTGAAGAGCTTCTTATTAATTTCTTACTATAAAATGGGACAGCAATTCCTGCTTTTTCAGATTTTATATGTACTAATGAGATTGTATTTTTATTTCTGACACTTAAGAGTAAACTAAAAATATTGCTTTTCTACTCCAATCCTTTTTTTACTCATGATCCACCTAGATAATTGTTCATTCAAAACATCATGGTTATCAATGTAGACTAGTTCTGTTTGTGTTTATAACACATGTAATTCAGCTGAAGAAAATATCAGAAGGTACATCTCATTATGCCTTTCCCATTCTCTAGTATCCCACTCAAAGGGCTCCAATATAATATCTGAGCTTCATCTGTTCCTGTAAATAATTGGATGGTGTAAGTTTGGAGAGTGTGAGTTTGTATTTTATTATTTTAAGTGGAAAACAGAATAATGTATTCCAAGCCCATGCAGAAAATTTATCTAATAACTAGAGGCCCAGTGCAGGAATTTGTGCATGGGTGGGGTCTGGCGGGCCTGCCCGGATGGGGGCCAATCGACCTGGGCTGGCTGGGGGGAGGGAACATGGGCGGTTGCCCGCTGGCCCCACCCCCAATTGGTTGAACTCCAGGTCGAACTCCCATTGAGGGAACAATTTGCATGTTAGACTTTTATTATATAGGATGCAATCCATCAAGGATTTCTTTATATTAAGAATCTACTACAACACCTACTCTTTTCTTGATGTAGGGTGATGAATGTGCAATACCATATACAGATAATGTATATGAATTATATACCTGAAACCTATATATAATTTTATTAACTGATGTCACCCAAATAAATTCAATAAAACACCTACTGTTTAAATATTTAACTTAATGTACTCATTAATATGTATATTTATGTATAATTTGCTATAATACTTTACAATAGTAGATATGTTACATATTCCTTTTATATTTCAATAAATATGTGCTATAAGTAAAGAAACAATGCAATAATATACAAAAATATTAATTGATAAGACATCACCCATCATAAGGAACACAATTGAAGACAAATAAAGTTAGATTTATGTTTGCTACAGCAATGGAGATTGTCTCCCTGGAAATATATACTAATATATCTCATATATACGTATTTATTTGGGAGGTGGAAAGATCCAAGCAGGATTCTAGTTGACATTGGTAAAGAAGCAGCTATCAATTTTGTTCATGAGAAAAATGAGATTTCTAGTTTATTTTGTGTTTGCATAATGGCCTTGTCTCTGTCTTGTTCTAGATGCAGTCACTCAGTGACCTTACTTGAGTACTGTTTCAGATTCTGTAAATAATGCATACATTCCGTTAGGGACATCATTACTTTCTCACAATCTAATTTGTATCTGTGTTATGTCCTCAAACTTTTGTCAGAAGTAAATACTGGTGTCCCTGAAAGAATAATTGCTCAGAAAAAAAGGGTGGTGAAGATGGAAATGATAGCACACAAAAAGTTTAAACAACTTAGATATCATACCTGATCCTATCAGGAGAACAGCTGAGCTAGGACTACAGCACACTTTACATATCTCTCTTGGGCTCCTCATAAAATAAGCACACGCATTTTTAAATCTAAACATTTAATTTTAGGTAAAAATTTTTGTAACTTATTAGAGCAAATATTTACATAGTAAGAGTTGATATGAGGGATACTTTCTAGCTGTAATAATCTTCATCAATAGGGAGAATATGTCCAATGGTGTAGGGCATGTGTAACCTACCAATAGCATAAATTCTCTATATGAAATTTTACATTTTATATGAATCAATTTTATTACAAAACAAAAAATCACCTGCATTATTTCATAAATGTAATATTTTTATCTAATAATATGTTTTATTGTTAGAAAATCAAAATAAATTAAAGCAATTACTGTTTCATCTTGCTTAAGAGAAAAATAATGTTTCTTACCAGTTTGTTTTTTTTTGTAAAAGGTCTACTATTTTGGTTGAAGCTGAAATCATCATGAGATTTTATCTTGGTATAACATCAAGCCTGGTGAGCAATCAATAATAAGTATTAGTGATTATTAAATGATCTTCTGGGGAAGAACTTAGTGCCTTGTGAATCACTTCCCTGACTTCAGTTAATGTTTCAGGGAAGTAAACAATGTTTAAAAATTCAGGTTCATAACTAAAGTTAAAATTGAAAGGTTGATTCAAAAGAAAGAAGGTTCTTAGATCCCCCTTTATAAAGCAATTTCTCGATCTGTTTTGATATGAGAAAAAGGTGCAATAAATGTTAAGGCTTCTGAGGTACTTTCAAGTATCTTAAAACATCTGAAAGGTTACATTGAAAGTAAGAAACATTTACAGATGCCCCCCATCCCCCACTCTTCCTTCTTCCACCCAGCCCTGAAAAGGTGCAAAATAAAAATATTTATTAATTTATTTCTTAAAAAATGAGAAACATTTATGTTGACATTTGTTTTTATCGAATATAGTCACACATTCTGTGCAATAATAACTTTCTAAATTGTGTATTATATAAAGTAAAAACATAGGAAATGCCTCTAAAAATGTAAACAATATGTGAAGGTGACAGTTTAATCACAATATCAATTAGTAAATCCAGTAATGTATAGTAAGTAGAAGTAGAGGTGTTAGTGGACAAATTGTACAAATAGAATCTCTTGTCACAAAACCACTTTACAAGAAATTGTCAGAGAGAGGAAGAAAGTATACCTAGGAAGGTAAGGAGAGTAATGGAGTGGGGGAGAGAAACAAGTTAAGTACTAAGTAGTATTCAAAGTTAATTCTTTTGAGGAGACAGATTTGGATTTCCCCCACTTGCTCCATTGTCTTTGTGAGAGATACAATTTTCATAACGTCAAATTTCTCCACTGTCTTGGGTAATAATACTTATGTTGTGGGATTTTTGTGTGAATTAAATATGATGCTATATGTGAAAGTGTTAGTCTAGTTACTGACATCATGTTTGTGCTTGATACAGAAAACGTATGATAATGTTAATATTCCTTTATGAATTTTGTACAATGAAGATAGCTTCATTGTATTTATAAGTCTTTATATATATGTAAAAGTAGAAGAATGGACATATTCTGAAACTCACTATCTCAAGGAAGCTTTCATATAAGTTTTAATAACCATTTTTATGTATCTTTGTACATATCATACACAAACATGTATGAATGCATACATATACTTTTACAAAAGTGGGATTACATAACACATAATTTTTAATCAAGTATATTTCTAAAAACACTTCTTTTTTTTTAATGTTCCCACTCCCGCTCTTTCTCCTGTCTCCTTGCCACTTCTCCAAGAAAGTAACCAATCTTAACAAGCAAGTGTTAATTCTTTCAAATACTTTCAATGCTTTTATAACCTTACTAAAGGCCTGGTGCACAAATTCATGCACTGGTGGGGTCCAAAAGCCTGGTCGGCATTCGGGGCCAATCAGGGTTGCAAGAGGTTGGCTGAGGGGAGGAGCCACGGAGATTGGCTGTGAGAGCACACTGACCACTAGCAGGCAGCTCCTGCGTTGATCGTATGGTGGTCAGTGCCTACCATAGTAACCAGTCGACTGGCTGTTCAGTGGTTTGGTCCTCTGATCATTCGGTCACTTAGACTTTTATATATAGAGATATGTGCAAACACTCATGCATGCACACACACATACATACACACTAAAACATATAAGACATTGATTCTGTATATGCAACCCTGCATCTTATCTTTTGACTGAGCAATAAATTCTGGAAATCTATCCAAGACAATGGAGACAGTTTCTACTTTCTACTCTCATTATTTTTACTGCCACATAATGTTTATGGTATGTCTGCACCATGATTTGTTCAAATATTTACTATTTCTACATTGCTGACAGTACAAATTGTGCTTAAATAAACCTCTGTTCCAGGTGTCCTTTAAAACTTTTTATTTTCATTAGCTTTCCCTTCAACTCCCAAGATTTGGTTAATTAAATATTTAAAATTCTAACAGGTATTAATCTTTTACATAAAGATTATCTGACTTAAATGTTATAAATTGGAACACTTTATTGTTAATTTAAAATTATTTTTAAGATATTATAGCTACTTCATTATTATGCCTTATGTATGTATACATTTATATTCATATGTATATATGTATAGAGTAAAAATGGATGAAAATTTTTATATCACCCATTATATATTTCCTCTTCTATTCATCATTCCCATTTTAAATTATCTGTTTTGATTATATAATTCTTTGGTTAATTTAGCATTTTTCTCATATAGAGTGTGTTGATGCTATATGCCCAGAATAAAAAAAAAAATTCAACAAGTGAGCTACATCTTTAGGTATAAAATTTGGGAATTAGCTTATCAACAACTCTTCTATCTTGAAGTATCATTGCCTGCCTATAGTTTTCCTTTGTAAATACTTTATTTATTTCTTTCTTTAATTTACCGGGGGCACATTGGTTAATAAGCTCATATAGGTTTCAAGTATATAAGTCTATAATACATCATCTGTATATTGCAGTGATTTCCAACCTTTTTCATCTCATGTCACACATAACTACTAAAATTCTGCAGCACACCAAAAGTATATTTTTGTTGATTTGACAAAAAATAGACACAATTTTGATTCATTCACATTGGATGGCTATTGTTGTATTGGCTATTGTCATTTTTTAATTTGACACTCTATGGGAAAAGAGATCAGTCCCCTGATTAAATAGTCAGGTATTGTATGTTTTAAAAATTCTTGTGACACACTGGCATACCTCCTCTTGTGGTACAACTGTTGAAAATCACTGTTATATTGTACTAGAGGCCTGGTGCACAAAATTCATGCACTTGGGGGGGTGTTCCCTCAGCCCAGCCTGTGCCCTCTCACAGTCTGGGAGCCGCAAGGGATGTCTGACTGATGGCTTACATAACTAGTAGCCCGGTGCATGAAATTTGTGCACATTAAAAGGGAATTAATTGCCCTAACCGGTTTGGCTCAGTGGATAGAGCATCAGCCTGTGGCCTAAGCTGGCAGTGAGACATCCTTAGCATTGCTGCAGAGGCAGGAGAGGTTCCCACCATTGCCGCTGCGCTCATGGCGCTCATCCTGTTAGAGTGCACTGACCACCAGGGGGCAGCTCTTGCATTAAATATCTGCCCCGGTGGTCAGTGCACATCATAACGACCGGTCGTTCCACTATTCGGTCCATTTTCATATTAGCCTTTTATTATATCAGATTGTGTGTTCACCACCCAAAGTCAAGTATCCCTCCATCACCATTTATATCCCCTTTATCTTCTTCTACCTGTCCCCCCTTTTGCTCTGATAATCACCGTAAGTACTGTTGTCTGTGTCAATGAGTTCTCACTCTCTGCCAGATCTTGTAAGATACTTCTCTTTATCCTTCCAGTTCAGGAATTTTGCCGATATGTGCTTAAGTGGATATCTTTTTATTATTAAGCCTAATTGGCATTTATTGAATCTGTTCTATATTCAGACTTAGGTCTTATTTTACCTAAGGAAAATATTTTGCTATTATTTATTCATTCCCCTTTTCTAACATGTTTGTTCTCTTGTTCTGAGCTTTTTGTATTCATATCTTGGCTTTCCAAATCTGATATCTAGTGTTATTATTATTATTTTCTTCTGGAACTACCATCTATTTTTAAAATTCTTTGTTGTTTAAAATATTACATATAGTATTACATCTGTCTCCTTTTTCCCCATTGACCTCTCCTTGATCCATCTGTTTTTTATACCTTCATTTTGAAGTATTTTTTCTCTTGATTTTTATAGTTATTAATTCATTTCTCAATAGTGAAGCTTTCCTTAGTCAAAATTTCTTTGCTGATCTCAAATTTAAAAAAGATCATTGGTTTTTTGTTTGTTTGGTTTCAGGACTCTCTGTTTCAACTCAGTCTCCTTTAAACAATCATCTTTGCCTAGCTCCTCTACTTGTTTTCCTACATATATTTTTCCTTTTAGGTTTCCAAGTTTCTTTTAAGTTCTGTTATTTTTCTTTATTTTTTTCTTGGCTCTGATCACCCTTTGAGGTCATGTCTGATGTCCTGGGTATTTTAAGCAAATGGACTATCTAGAATGATGAGGAATTATCAGTCTCTGGTTACCTGGGCGGTCAGTACCTTATGTCACAAATTGTCAGGTCCCCATGGAAGCACCAGAAGGAAGCCTTTCTACTGCCTATTTTTTCCTGCTACAAAAACCAAGGGTCTCTAAATTCAGGAATACTGAGGACTCCTACCATTTTCTCCACTCCCGTGAGATGCAATTGTGGTATCCTGCAACTCCTCCTAAGGCTTTCTGTAGTCGTTCATGGACCTTGGTCTCACCCAGACAAAAAAAGTCCTTTGCCACCTCTCTCAGACCAGACCCTGTAGAACATGGGCCAATTCCTCCTCCACTGGTCTCCACCCATGTCTGTGGCTCTAGCAACTATTCTGTATGTAAATGATAATTCAGAGTTAGGTGGCAGTTGGAAAAGAGAACGACAAAGATGGTTAGTAGTTTCATCTTTCCCAGAAAGCCCTGTAATCCTTGGCATTTTAATTTTTCACATACCCTCTCATGAAACACTTATCATAGTAAACTGCAAATACATGATTACTTTTCTAATAAGGTAAAAAGGGCTCCATTAGGACTGAGAGTTTTGAATATTTAATTCACTGTTTTATTTACAGTGTATAGCACAATGCCAGCACATATTGGTTGCTAAATAAAAGTTTGAGGGGTAAATAAAAACTTATGAATGCATTATAATGAATTGAAAGAAGATTATAAAAAAACATAGAAAAGCAGAAATTAGAAAACTCCTCTCTACTTAAGTAGCAAGTAAGTTACTGTCAGAAGACCATGCAAATAAGCTGGGGCCAGAACTGAAAATGTCCTCATGGTCACAGTCATAGTTCATTGAAGAAATACATATTGAAAAAAACTTAGGGCATGATGCCAACAGAAAAGAACTTGTCAGTTTTACATATGAGCTACAGTCTTAATATTGTTAGGTGCTGAATATTTTGTTAGTTAAATTGCCTAATATAATTCTGTACCCACAGAACTTCAAAATATAGTTCACAGGGAGAAAATTGCATTGTCTTGTTCAAGGTAATTGGTGTTCTCATTTATAAGGCATACTTTAATGAGGGATTCTTACAAAAAACAATTATATTCCCAGTTATTCATTTATTTTCTTTAAAAATTTGTAACAAGTATGTTAGATTACATGTTAGACCCCAAGATTTAATGCTGAGAAAATCAGAAGTGGTATGAACTCCATGGAGTTAATAGACTATTGGGAGTATAGACAAATAAATAGCTTATAATCTGTCATGATAGGGGCTGGATACTGTATTAGAAAGGATAACATTAGCTGATATAGACGATAAACCCTCAAATCCCAGTAGCTGAACATATCAGAAGTTTCTTTCCTAAAAAGCCTAAGGGGCAGTGGGCCTGTAGAGGAATTGCTCTGCTCCAGGAAGTGATTTGGGGACCTAGAGTGACGAAGCCTCTATATTCAAAGTGTTCCTTCCAATGCCACTTTGGATGTTCATATCTAATCAGTGGTTTTGAGAAGGAAGGGTGGTCTAATGAGTCACTCCTGGATGCCATGTATCTCTCTTCTGTCCAAGTTTTGAACTCAGTCCAATGGAAGCATTTAGCTTAGAAGGTCAGGGAAAGCTTCCTTTGAAGAAGTACTTTTAAACTAAAAATCTAAATAATAAGTGATAGCCAGACTAAAAGAGGAAGAAAGAGTATAATGATGGACCGAGAGAAGAACGACAAAAGAGAATATGCCACTTCCTAGATTATTGAGGTATTTTATTATGGCAGTTATATGACTATACTACATAAAAGGTAGAATAATGACAGGAAAATATTATATCTGTCCTTAATGCTACAAAGTGATAAATATTTTAGTTATTTGAAATTTTGATATGCAATTTAACCAAAACAAAATCTTTTGAGTACAGATATTTTCATTTTTTGAATAATATGTTGTAAGTCATTAATACATTTTATTTGAATTAATCTCTATCTTAGAAATGAAGGAACAGGGGCAAAGAGAACTTATGTAAGTTACTCAAAGTAAACTGTCTAATTAGTTAAAAATTTAGAGCTGGATTATAGGTGATTATTTAGTTCAATTTTCTATGACTTCCTGACAGATAGATATAGCTGTGCTAACTAAATTTGATATTTTATATTACAGATTTTGTGCACTGATATTAAGAATAATATTTTAGTAGTTTTCAATAAGTCAGTAGAAAGCCATCAATTGATGTCTCCATCTCTCTAACTAAAAACCAGAAGTGATTTTAGAACCCGAATGTCATAAGAATAAAAATCATTTTGAGAATTTGAATCCATACTATGAAACTTTATTTATATATATGAATATATATTTCCAGAGTGT
>NW_005361076.1:246758-249215 GCF_000412655.1 Myotis brandtii
CCTTGACTGGAATCGAACCTGGGACCCTTCAGTCCACGGGCTAATGTTCTATCCACTGAGCAAAACAGGCTGCAGCTTAATTCATTTACTTTTAATCTATATGTGTCTTTATATTTAAAGTGGGTTTTGTTTTTGATTCACCCTCATAATCTGTCTTTTAATCGGTGCATTTATGCCACTGACATTCAGAGTGCTTACTGATAGATTTACTACCATATCAGGCAGCTTCTGGGGCTTCTGGGGTAGGCGTGCCTTCCCACCCCGGGACCCGCCGAAGGGGTCCAGGGTAGCCGGCCTGCCCTGGATGGCGGCGTGCTGACGGTTTGCGCTGTCCTGCCCTGCCTGTAGTATGCAAATTAGCCACCATCTTTGTTGGCGGTTAATTTACATATCATGCTGATTAGCCAATGGGAGGCAAAGCAAAGGTATGGTCAATTACCGTGTTTATCTATTATTAGATAGGACTAGAGGCCCGGTGCATAAAATTCATGCACTCAGGGGGGTCCCTCAGCCCAGCCTGTGCCCTCTCCCAGTCTGGGAGCCATCAGGGGATGTCTGACTGCCGGCTTAGGCCCGCTCCCTGGCCTAAGCCAGCAGTCAGACATCCTTAGTGCTGCCTCGGAAGTGGGAAAGGCTCCTGCCACCACCTCTGTACTCGCCTGCCATGAGCCCAGCTTCCGGTCTCCCTGTGGGATCGCACTGACCACCAGGGGCCAACTCCTGCATTGAGTGTCTGCTCCCTGGTGGTTAGTGTGTGTCATAGAGACCGGTCATTCTGCTGTTTGGTCAATTTGCCTATTAGCCTTTTATTATATAGGATATTCAATTTGTGTATATGTGAGTGTGCTCTGATATTACTTTTCTAGTGTAGCCCCTTGAAAGAAATGATGGAAGACTCTTATTAGTACAACTAAAGCAATAATATCTTTTGTAGGCCAGACTGAAATTTTCTCTTGTTCTACATCTGTCTTCTGCACATCATCACTTTGTTATAACAAGATTTTCATTAACAGAAATTTTTAGTTTTTCCTAATATACTTGCTCAAATTTTCCTTTATGTATGATATTACTAAGGAGGCTTTTTGTCCTGCTAAAATTTTGCTCAACTATGCTTCCTTCCTGCTTTTTCTACCAACACAGAATGCCTGAATTGCACCTCAGGCACTCGCTACTTAAACACTTCATGTCTTTGTGCTATGTTCTGCTCTGGGTTAAGAGGGTCATTTTAATTTGCTGTTGTCAGAAAATAGTCTCTTCCTGATTTGGTTCCAAGCTGAAATCAGATTCCCCTTTGAGTAGAAGCAAAGACACTAAGAAGTATCCTGCCTGATAGCTCCCTTCAGCCTTTCCCAGTTTTTTTTTTTTTTTTTTTACCTTTATATCCCACTACCATATGAGCTAATATGTAGAGAGGTTGGCCAAATTCCATGGAAATCAGAATTCATAGAGACAGTTTTTTTTATTGTCTGCTAACATAACCCGAAATGATTGACTTGTCATGTTATTTAAGCCTTAACTAGACTATAAAACAGCAATTTAAATTATATGAGGCCAATGACCTTTAAACCTCTTCTAGGGTAGGATTTTTAAAGCATATGATTTAATGCTATAAATTCTTATCACATTTCACAGATCAGTGATCTGTCTTTTTAATTAATAAAATAGTCTATAATTCTCTTATCACTACAGATATATAGGTGGAGTAGTTGTTTGACTATAACAGAACAGAAAGAAGGCTCAATGGAAGCTACAGACTAGATAAAACAAAGTTAGCATCTAAACTATAAATTCCTTTGGGTGTGAGTGTATAAGTCACACTTCATATCATGGATTTAGTAAATTTAAATAATCAGGACTTAGTAAATCTTAAAAGTTGCCTTGGAACCAAAAGATCATTACATTTTCTAGGGCATTTTATAGTTTCTTATTATAAATCTTATTCCTCGAAAAGGAATGAAGAATGTTAGAAAGAGCTAACAAATAATGAGAGCTGTGGACTGGCTGAAGTCTAGGCTTCTGAATTATAAAATGATATTTTATTTTATTAACTTAAAGAGACAAAAATGTGGCGTAGACAGAGAGAAAGCTACATAGTTTAATCATGGCTGGGGATAGTTGGCATTATTACTATTTTCTTTGGACACATTCTCCCTTTCCCCCTTTCACTATTATACATCATATATATAAATATACATACATGCATTTACATTTATATTTAAACTAGAGGTCCGGTACACAAAAATTTGTGCACTCAGGGGGTCCCTCAGCCCGGCCTGTGCCGTCTCGCAGTTTGGGACCCCTCGGGGGATGACCACCTGCTGGCTTAGACCCGCTCTCTGGGGGATTGGGCCTAAGCTCGCAGTCAGACATCCCTCTGGCAGCCTGGGAACCCTCAGGGGATGTCCACTTGCCAGCGGGGAGCAGGCCTAAGCTGCAGTCAGACATCCTTAGTGCTGC
>NW_005361076.1:249493-250099 GCF_000412655.1 Myotis brandtii
CCTGCTGGGGTGCCTGGCCAGCCTGGATGAGGGGCTGATAGCTGTTTGCAGCTGGTCACACCCCCTTCAGGGTGGGGGTCTGCACTGGGGTGCCTGGCCAGCCTGGGTGAGGGGCTGATGGCTGTTTTCATGCTGGCCACACCCCCTTTAGACTGGAGGGTCCACACTGGGGTACCTGGCCAGTCTGGGTGCGGGGCTGAGAGCTGTTTTCAGGCTGGCCAAGCCCCCCGGCAATGGAAGCTCCCAGCCTCTCCTTTTTTTCTTTTTTTTTATTCTGGGATTTATTTACTTTCTATAATTGAAATTTTGCCACCTTGAGTGGAGCTCAGAGCTGGCTAGGGTGGGCGAGAAGTTTGGCTTACTCCATCACCAGGGGCAACCCAAGCCTCCTGCTCACTCTAGCTCCGTGTCCACAGCAGGCTGAAAGCAAATATCTGGGGTTTATTTATCTTCCATAATTGAAACTTTGTTGCCTTGAGTGGAGCTCAGAGCCGGCTGTGGCAGGCGGGAAGCTTGGCTTCCTCCATCACTGGAGCAACCAAGCCTCCTGCTTGCTCCAGCTTCGTGGCCAGGGCCAGCTGAAAGCAGGTATCTGGGGTTTATTTA
>NW_005361076.1:250530-256777 GCF_000412655.1 Myotis brandtii
CTGGGGTGCCTGGCCAGCCTGGGTGAGGGGCTGATGGCTGTTTTCATGCTGGCCACACCCCCTTTAGACTGGAGGGTCCACACTGGGGTACCTGGCCAGTCTGGGTGCGGGGCTGAGAGCTGTTTTCAGGCTGGCCAAGCCCCCCGGCAATGGAAGCTCCCAGCCTCTCCTTTTTTTCTTTTTTTTTATTCTGGGATTTATTTACTTTCTATAATTGAAATTTTGCCACCTTGAGTGGAGCTCAGAGCTGGCTAGGGTGGGCGAGAAGTTTGGCTTACTCCATCACCAGGGGCAACCCAAGCCTCCTGCTCACTCTAGCTCCGTGTCCACAGCAGGCTGAAAGCAAATATCTGGGGTTTATTTATCTTCCATAATTGAAACTTTGTTGCCTTGAGTGGAGCTCAGAGCCGGCTGTGGCAGGCGGGAAGCTTGGCTTCCTCCATCACTGGGGCAACCAAGCCTCCTGCTCGCTCCAGCTCCTTGGCTGCCGGCCACCATCTTGGTTGGGTTAATTTGCATATAGTCGCTCTGATTGGCTGGTGGGCATGGCTTAAGGCATAGCGAAGGTATGGTCAATTTGCATGTTTGTCTTTATTAGTGTAGACAGTAAAGGACTTATTTCAAAGATACAGATGTACCGTGGTGCTAAATACAAGTTTTTTAAAGAGGATTGAAACATTTTGACAACTTGGCACTTTGAAAAAACCTATTCTTTTCAGATAATGCTCTGATATGAGACAGTTAGATGGTGCCAAATGTGACAAATTTGTCACTCAGGCAAACTGGAATGCCATTTGAAAATTCTCTGAATGCACATTACTTCATATCTTCCAACGATCTCAGAGACTGAATTTTAACTTTTAGTTCTGACATTCAAAGTTATATTCTATTGGTTGCTGATCCCAACAAATCTTTTACCCCTTCACATTCAGTGACAGAGTTTCTTTGACTCTAATAAAATATCTGTCTTTGGAAAACAACAGTGAGTCCAATTACAATCTGATTTCCACTGGTAGCTATTTTGAAATGTAATAATAATAATAATGGCTATGTTTATTTAATAACTGTTATATTGAGCCAATATAATATGCATATAAATATTTTAGGTTATTTAATTTTTAAATAATAATTATTTGAGGCAAATATTAATATCAATTTTTGGATATGATGTAATTGGGGTATGGAAAATTTAATTGACTTTCATAAATCCTAAACTGTGGAAAGATAAAAAATATGTTCATCACTGAAAGGGTAAAATCCATATCAGATTGAAATAAAAGAAAACCCCAGCCTTAATCTGTCCAGGAGGATAGATGAGAACAAAGCCAGGTACAAAATTTATAGAAATCATGGTTTCTCCTAAGGTCACACAATAGCTTTAAAATGTAATGAGTCCTTCTTTGATTCCTTATCAATGATGGCCCAGATTTGCTCTGCTATCCCATCAATTACTAGGAATCTCTTATTGCTAAGGTGTTACTTCTTTATGACAGCATCAAATCCCTAGTTAATCACCCTTCCCCTAATCCCACATCAGAAACAATATCAAATCCAGAATTGATCCACTCATAATCCTTCAGCACGAATCCACCCTTAAAAATGATGCTTTCATGTTCTAGAAGAACATTCCTCTGGTATCCTTCTTCACTGCAAGAGTCAATAAATCTCATTTTGTATGAATACAGTCTTGCTCATAGTGTTCTTTGGTTGAAGTAACATAAAATGATGCCTATAATTTGACTGCATAGTCATTGCCAAAAGAATATGAGAAGACGAATTCTTTTCCATGATGCTGTTCAAAAGTTTGTGTTTATAATATGGATTTTTTAAATTATTATGTGGAGATGTGGACCATTTTGAGGTTAAAACACACACACACACACACACACACACACACACACAATGTTCATTGTTCATGAATTAAGCTGGTACTCACTTTCCACTCTGCATCACTAATGTGCTGGTGGTTGGGGACATAACATTCAATATTTACAGAAGAGTTTAGTAAATTCTTTGATGGATGTACACATAATATGTTGTGAAAGACTGCAGTGAAAGAATAATCAGAGAGGGAATAAGAGAGGGGATCTGGGAGAGGACATCAAGTCAAGATTCCTGGAGAAGATTCTTCTTGACTGGAGATATGAAGGGTGAATAGGATTTATGTAAAGGGAAAGTTAAGAGATTTGAGTAGGAAAATTTAGTTCAAACATAATAGCATCTGTAAAGGCATAGAAGGATGAGATGAGAATTTCTATTAAAGGGAGTAGGAGATGATACAAGTGAGGTAAACTAAACCCACATCTTGCCATACTCTGAGTACTAATATAAGGGGTTTGGGGCATAATCATGAAAACAACTTGGGACTATTATAAATATTGCCAAGTAACCCACATTAGATCTGTTCCAATATATGCTTCCCCCACAATATAAAAGGATGTGTTTCATACAGCTACTCTTGTTAAAGGAGTGCTGCAAATTGTGGTTTTTGCCAGTCTGTTAGGGGAAACATAGTATGTCAGTATTGTGTTCATTTTCACTTGTCAGTTGTCTTTTGACTTTGCCTACGGTGTCCATATGGTGTTTATATTGAAAATAATTTTTGCTTCAATTATCAATCTTTCCTTTAAAGCAGCAGTATTTCTTTAATGCATGGCCATAGTTAGGTAGGCCTCCCCCATTCCAAGGCTCTCTAGGGACACTCCATTATTTTATTCTAGTACTGTTATGGTTTTATTTGTTATATTTAGGACCTTGAAACATTTGAAAATGATACTTATGTATGATATGGGGTATGAACATTTTATTTTTGCATTTAAGGATCTAGTTGAGTAGTATCAATTTATTGAATAAGGAGGCTAGCCTTGATTCACTGATCAAAAATTTAAACTTTATAACATGTTAAATTAAATATCTACACCAGTACAATTATTTAGTTGTTTATCTTCTCAGTGATTTTATTTTTAATATCTCCTGTCCAACTTAAAATTTACTTTAACAAATTAATTTAAAGCTCAAGTTTTTTTTTAAAAAAAGATTTAATATGTTTAATCTGGATTATATAAAAATTTAAAATTACCTAGAGAAAAATTGATACTTTTTTGTGTAGATGTTTCTTTTTTTTTCAAATATATTTTATTGATTTTTTATAGAGAGGAAGGGAGAGGGATAGAAAGTCAGAAATATCAATGAGAAACATCGATCAGCTGCCTCCTGCACACCCCCTACTGGGGATGTGCCCGCAACCAAGATACATGCCCCTGACTGGAATCGAACCTGGGACCCTTCAGTCCGCAGGCTGATGCTCTATCCACTGAGCCAAACCGGTAAGGGCTGTGTAGATGTTTCTTATCTAAGAAAAACAGGTTGTCCTTTCTTCAGTGTTTATTTTGTCTTTCAATAGATTTTATAATTTTCTTTCATTTAAGTTTTACACTGTATTTAAATGTAGTTTTAATTTAAGTTTGTATTTGTGGCTTCCAAATGAATTCAGTTTTTAATAAAATAGAAGAGATATATTATTTCATTATATCTTCCAACTGTTTATTGTTGGTGCATAGAAAATCTATTGATATCTACATAAAAATTTATTACCCACCTACATTACTAAATTCACTTATTTTGGTAGTATTTTCAGTTGTATTTCTGGCTCATTTTATTTATTTTATTTTTTAAAATATATTTTATTGATTTTTTACAGAGAAGAAGGGAGAGGGATAGAGAGTTAGAAACGTCGATGAGAGAGAAACATTGATCAGCTGCCTCCTACACACATCCTACTGGGAATGTGCCCGCATTCAAGGTACATGCCCTTGACTGGTATCGAACCTGGGACCTTTCAGTCCACAGGCCAACACTTTATCCACTGAGCCAAACCGGTTAGGGCTGGGTCATTTTAAATATACAATCATATCATCTGCATGTAGTAATAATTTCACATTAGGGAGATATTGAAGAAATACATGGAAAACAGAGATGACTCCAGTTTCATTTACCTGAGTAGGTGGATATTTAAGCTACTGAGATATTTACAACAAACTAAAATTAAGCTTATAGGAGGAGTAAAAGGTTGAAAAATGATGAAGCTGATTGAGTATGTTTAGTTTGAAGTATTCATGGATATCCAGGAGCCAACTGACTATATAGTATGATGTTGACTACAAAAAAAGGTCAAGACAAGGTCCAAAAATGGTAGAAGAAAAGGACATTGTGGGGGCTCCCATAATACCCATCTCCTGAGTGCTTTTGTGCACTACTCTCTTGAGTATAGGCTGGACCTATGACTTGTTTCTAACCAAAAGTGACTGAATTTATGTGATTATTTTATACAAGGTTGTTACATAAGTTTAGAATTCTCCATTTTCTAAGATACTCTCCCCCTGCCTGCTTTTGAAGAAGTGTTCATGTTAGGGGAGACCATGTGGCCAAAAATGTAGGGCAGACTGCAGCCAGCAAAAATAGGCCATCAGTTTATCACACTGTAGGGAGCTGAATTTTTCCAACTACCAAGTGCACTTAGAAGCAAAGTCTTTTCCAGTCCAGCCTCAAATGAGACAACAGACCTAGTCAACACCTTGATTGAGCCTTTTGATACCTTGAAGTAGAGGATGCAGCTAAGCTGTACTGAGACTTCAGACCAACAGAAACTGTGAGATAAATAAAAAAATTGTTGTTTTCAGTTACTAAGTTTGTGGTAATATTATGCAGCAATGGGTAACGTACAACAACATTAAAGGAGAATGAGCCCAGCCAGTGTTGCTCAGTAGTTGAGTGTCGACTGATGAACCAGAAGGTCATGGTTTGATTTCTGGTCAGGCATATGTCCAGGTTGCGGGCTCCATTATCTCTCATCATTGATGTTTATATATCTCTCTCCCCCTCCCTTTCTCTCTGAAACAATAAAAATATTTTTTTAAAAAAAGGTGAATGAAAAGGAGAGGTCTGGAGTGGGTGGAAAATAAGTGTGTGTTCAAAATAGCAAGGAAGGAGAGGATTTCAAATAGAAAAAGATTGTATTGTGCCAGAAGCCATACACTGACTTCAAGTAGGATAAAGCTATATGGTATGAAGAATAAATAGAAAATAGAAATAAGATATAGGAACACTGGCAAGAAAAAATATCATTAATGTGACTTGGGAAGAAACCTATTGAAAATATGTTCGGAGTAAAAAAGTATAAATAGGTATAAAGACCAAGACAAATGATGATTTTTATAAAGACAGCCTTTTTCAGCACTTGGCCTTATTAACACCTAAATTTCTGATGATTAATTTCAGGCCAATTGCATTCAAATAATGTTATTTCAACTAATTTAGGTCTTTATTCAAAATCATCTCAAAAGTTGTATTTTTATTACATTCAGAAATCATAAGGTTAAAATATTTTTATAAATTAAAATATAGCTGCCATACAATATTATATAAATTTCAGGTATACAGCATAATGATTCAGCATTTATATACCTTATGAAATGATCACTGTGATCAATCTAGTTATTATGATACTATTAGCTATATTTTCTATGCAGTTCATTACATCGCCATGACTTACTTATTTTGTAACTAGAGGCTTATACCTCTTATTCTCCTTCACCCATCTTCCCTCATCCCTCCCCTCTGGCACCCATCAGTTTGTTCTCTATAACTCTGAGTCTGTGTTTTTTAAAAAATAACTATTTTGTTTGTTCATTTATTTTGACTCTTAGATTCAACATATAAGTGAAATCACATAGTATTTGTCTTTCTATGTCTGACATATATCACTTAGTGCAATGTCTTCTAGTCCCATCCAGTTTTGTCACAAATGACAAGATTTTATTCTTATTTTTGGTTGCATAATATTTTGCTATATATATCAACCACATCTCTTTTTTCATCTATCATTGGATACTTAAGTTGCTCTCATATCTTAGATATCCTATCTAATAATAGACAAAGATTAAAATTAACCGTACCTCCGCTATGCTTCCCATTGGCTAATCAGCGAGATATGAAAATTAACCGCCAACAAAGATGGCGGCCGGCAGCCACGCAGCTGAAGCGAGCAGGAGGCTTGTTTGCTCCAGTGATGGAGGAAGCCAAGCTTCCTCCTGCTGCAGCTGGTCTCTGAGCTCCACTCTAAGCAACAAAGTTGCAATTATAGAAGCTAAACAAACCCCAGATACCTGCTTTCAGCAGGCCGTGGCCTCGGAGCTGGAGCGGCAACAAAGTTTCAATTATAGAAGGTAAATAAATCCCAGAATAAAAA
>NW_005361076.1:256959-270044 GCF_000412655.1 Myotis brandtii
ACAGCCAATAAGGAGGGAATATGCTAATTAACTTCCCCGCCCTCAAAGATGGCAGCGCCCACAGCCAGTAAGGAGGGGATATGCTAATTGACTGACACGCCCTCAAAGATGGTGGCACCCACAGCCAATAAGGAGGGAATATGCTAATTAACTTCCCCGCCCTCAAAGATGGCAGCGCCCACAGCCAGTAAGGAGGGGATATGCTAATTGACTGACACGCCCTCAAAGATGGTGGCACCCACAGCCAATAAGGAGGGAATATGCTAATTGACTGCCACAGCCACAAGGTGGCAGCGCCCAGTCCCCTCAGCCCTACTGGGGCAGCAGGCACTCCGCGTGCCTGCCTCCGGAGTCCCCCAGTCCCCTCAGACCCCCAGCCGCCCAGGGCCGTCCGAGGCTCAGGTAACCAGGGCCGCCCAAGGCTCGCGCTGCCAGCAGTGGCAGCAGCAGAGGTGTGATGGGGGATGTCGTCTTCCCCTGATCACCGGGTTGCCTCCTGCCCCTGAGGGCTCCTGGACTGTGAGAGGGGCCAGGCCGGGCTGAGGGACCCCCCCCCCCCAGTGCACAGATTTTTGTGCACCGGGCCTCTAATTATAAATAATCCTTCAAAGAACATAGGGGTGCATATATCTTTTTGAAATAGTGTTTTCATTTTCTTTGGATAGATATTTTTTCAGTTTTAAAGGTTTATTCCTGTAATATATGTGGGCTAATCATGATTGCAGAAAAATATTATCAAATTGGTAATGTATTCAAAATAAAATATCTAGTTGTGCTTACATATATTTAAAACAGCTGGGTAAAAGAACAGAACAGAACAGAACAACTGATTATGCAGCATCATGTAAGAAAAGAGATAATGGTCATTTTATTGAACTAAACAACTGATATTGACCACATCAATTAGTTAGTTGACAGTTGCATTATACAAAATCATTTCTATGCTAGCAGCACACTGTGAATCAAAATTCCGAATGCTTATCTAAGTAGTTTGATTATTTCATAGAGATCAATGGTCTGATTCACTTAAAAATTACTTTGGACTTGGAAAATGTAATTATATAATACTAGAGGCCCAGTGCACAATTGAAATCACATGAAGAGGCACCCAGCAAGGGGCTGGGACCCGCGAATGATCCATGTAGCACCAGCCACCTCATTGTGTCCGCTGGGGTGGGGGCAGGCACTCCTGTGTGTTTTGTCTGCACTCTGCCCGTCCCCAGCCCCAGCCTCCTCACAGACACTGGGGTGGGGGTGGCACGCAGTCCCCTCCTGCCCATCTGCATGTGCAGCTTCTCCTGAGCAGTCATGATGCAGCTCCTCCTGAGCAGTCCCGATGCTCGGCTAATTAGCATATTCCCTGTTTATATAGATAGATACTAGAGGCCCGATGCATGAAATTTGTGCAAGGGGCTCAGCCCCTGCCACCACAGTGGCCACCTCTACCTCGGCCCTTGCAGCTCTGGCTTCATCTGGAAGATGAAGGACATCCAGTCTAATTAGCATATTACACTTTTATTTTTATAAGTAATATAATAAAATAATAGAATCACAAAATTTGAAATATATATTAGTCCAGTATTTAGACAATCTCAATGGGACTAAATTAAATAGAGTTAAGTTTATGAAGTAGTAACATGAACAACTGGTTTTGAGGGACATATAGAAAATATTTGGCATTTAAAAGGGATGAATCACTTTGATTAATGTGTATCAAATATTTAGACATTTGTATTTTGTAATAATACACTTATGTTTTAGTGGGATATTAGTCAACAATTAAAAATCTGTGAATTATTATTTGTTCTACTCATGTCATCAAAAGCAAGAAAAAAATAAGGAAGAAAAACCCTTGGTATTTCAATGGCCCTTTCTGAACATATTCAATTCATTTCCTCTAGAAAGCGATTCCTTTATACTAAAATTCATTTCAGACACAAAAAGATTTAAGATTAAGGAATCCATAGAGATTGAGAGAAATAAGAATTTTCAAACAAGCATCTTCTAAAATGTGAGTGACCTTTTGACATGGTATTTGCTAGCAGTTTTTCCACAGTAATATGGGAAGCTGAGAAATAGCAATAGCTTTGAAAACTTTCATCCTGCCTTTTAAAGCCCTCTCTGATGTTCAGGCAAATTAAATTTCTCTTTGGTTGTTTCACTGCTGTCATATTTCTTCATTGATAAAATAGGTAAGAACTGAGCACTGGACATTAAACAGCATCCATTTATACAGTGATTTCCCCATTATTCTTTGAGGTTTGTTGGCATGCATTAAGGGGAGAGGAACTTTATTTGCTATACAAAACTGTACTGTTACTTTTGGATACTTCCATCTGGTGTTACATAGTAACTTGTCTGATGTCTCTGACAGGTGGTATGTTAAGCCCAATGGTATCTCAGCTAACTATATCATCGAAGAATATGGGATTTCAAGGAGAAATAGGTATCATGTGATTGCTTTGAAAGTTAGAATACACTAAGAAGAAACAAAGATAAGGGTGGAAATAACTGGAAGGTATAAAGACAATTTCCTATAAATTGAGTTGAAGTGAACAAGACTCAACTATATAGTTTGCTCCTAGTACCTGGCTAAGTGGGCATGATCGAAAGGCACTGAGTATGGTGGTCAGTTCCTTGAGGTCTACAGGTTAGAGTCGAGAGTCTGGATTTATGAATGAACCTTGTTTGAAGTTGTTTTGAGGGTATCCATGTTTCAGAGTAATACATGTAAGTAGAATTAGTGGCTTCCTTACATGGGATCTAAATTAATGGTTCAAGGGATGAGATTAATCATAATTGACAGAAGAGATCCAGGTTTATAAATGTCTATGCATGTCAAGGACTATAGGTAACAAGCTAGTTTCTGAGGCATGTAGTTAAAATGAAAGACTCAGTAACATACAGTTGAGCGTCACTTACATGAGTTTCAGGTATCATCTGCAGACCATGGGCCTCATGAATCATAAAGCTTGAGGCCTAACACCATTAACCTTTCCTCAATATTAGGGCTGATTTCTTCCTAGATTAGGCCATGTACTTCATTAAAATACCAATTAGAATATAACCAACTTCCCAAGTTATTATGGACTGGGCCCTTAGATTTTGTTTGTGTGGAGGTAAAGACCATTTGGGAGACGTAGGCACATGTATTGTTTTTATAAGTGGTACCTTGATTCTGTGGGCCATCCCAATCACATATCAAATTTTAATTTGAAATTGGAAAATTTTCAAGCCCTTCATCTTTGCCACTTTGATGGAAACAGTAGAGATTAATAGTTAAGAAAAATAAGGACAGTGTTTTCCATGTGGTAAAAATCAATGATATATAAAAATGTATCTAGGATTAGCTTGATTAATTGTGAGAAATGCTATCTCTATTAATACAGACTATTTTTTAAATGTTTATCTTTTTAAATATTTTTTATTTTTAATTATTTCAGAGAGGAAAGGAGAGGGAGAGAGAGAGAAACATCAATGATGAGAGAGAATCATTGATCGGCTGCCTCCTGCACACCCCTCCACTGGGAATCGAGCCTGCAACCCAGGCATGTGCCCTTGACCGAAATCAAACCTGGGACCCTTCAGTTTGCAGGTTGATGCTCCATCCACTGAGCAAAACCGGCCAGGGCAATATACACTAATTTAATCAAGCTGTATATAAGCTTGGCTGTAATGCCTTCCTCACCTCATGTTCTCCTCTAACACACATGCCTGGGATGATTCATGGACACATGGGCTTATACACACACATGCACACACGCATACATGCATAAAATTTTTTCTCAATTTAGTATTTTGTAATTTATTGGAAACTACCCTGTGAAAATGCAGCTTCACTTCACAATTACTAGAAGGTTTGTATGTTATACCGTTTGCTCAAAGAACTGGAAAGATTGCCAGTGTTTCAGGTTTTTTTAAAAACCCTGAATTTAGTGAATATTTTTACTGAGTTATGTCAGCCCATACTATTATGAAAAAAGAGTTGGAGAATGAAGTATAGAAAATGAAATGTAGTTGGCATACTTAAAAATGTATGGACCATAAGATACAGGTAAGAAAATATATCTATTTATATGACCTAGATCTTAATAAAACTGTAACCCCCACAAATAATCTTAAGCAGTTATTGAGCTCTAAATATAGCTTTGATTTCTGTCTTCTGATTAGAAAGCAACACACACACACACACACACACACACCAATCTTTTATCCCCACAGTAAGATTGATTTACCTTTTTTTTCTTTTTTTGTTTTTTTTCAATCTTTAATTTCTTTATTGATTAAGGTATTACATATGTGACCTCATTCTCCCCATAACCCCCCCACTCATGCCCTCACCCCCCTGTTGTCTGTGTCCATTGGTAGGGCTTATATGCATGCATACAAGTCCTTTGGTTGATCTCTACCCTTTTCAGTAGCAAGGCTGCTATTCTGATTAAGAGTTAGTTAAGATACATGTATACAGGATGGAAATGCTAGTCATGTAATCATCATAACACATTACCCACTAGGCTCCTGTGATTATAGACTTCTCTGTGTCCCCTAGTCTATGCTACCTATCTTGGGCAGAGAGACAGATGAGAATAATTAGTCACAGAAGATAGAGCAGGCCTAATAAGTACCATGGATCTTTATTTAAGGTGCATAATTTTGGCTGAAAATGAAAAAAAAAAACAGAATGGAAGAATGAAAGAAAAGAAGAAAGGAAGGAAAAGAAGAAAACAGGCAGGAAAAAGCTTGGGAGGGAGGAAAGGAGGAAGAAAGAATGAAAGACAGGAGAAGAGAAGGTCAAATCAAATATAGATTCATTCCAACAAAAAGGAATGTGAAGGTCAGAGAAAATGACAGGAAGAAATAGAATGAGAAATGTACTTTTGAAGCCCAGGATATTGAGTTTTATTGGCTACTTATGAGTAGCAAAAGCTCAATGGAGAAAGATAAATTCAATTCATAAGAAGAAACTCAGAACCTCATTTGAAAGGCAGAAGATGCTTATAAGAAAAAGTTCAGAGAAGGATGAGCAAAGAATATAATACACTATTGCTTAAAAATAGATATGTAGCTAAACAATGAACTAGTTCTCTTTAGTCACTGGTGATGTTTGGTGACAGAAAGATATGGTATCAGGATTGCCTTTTCTAGATTTTATGCTGGTATTTTGGTATTTGGTGGAGACAGCTAAAGCCCAAACTTTAAGAAGTAGCATTAGAGGAGCAGGTAAGCAACTGATAGATGTATTTGCCATTGTCATAGTTTGGTTTGCCCCAAATGTAGAATTTTCTATAATAATTTGAGTGTAAGTGGTTTATTTGGGCTATGGTCTCAGGATGGAAATGGGATGGGAAAGCAAGAAGGGAGGATGGACTCTAAGGATCCATTCATGAACAGGTTAAAGCTGTGGGAAAATAAATTGGAATTTTTCCACTGGGGGGTATCTACCAAATCCCATTTCTCATTGGTTGAATATTGCCTTTGGGGGCATTTTGTCCCCTTCACCGCATTTCTGGATTTCCACATTCAGGAAATAAAGACACAGACATACATGAGAATTCAAAGATAACACAGCAGCTGTTATAATCATGTAATTTTCTTTCTGTTTACATATAAAATAAAAAAGTATTACCCTTTACAGTACATGTATGCCCTGGGACTTATTTCAAATCATGAATACTTTTCAAAATCACTCCCCTTATACATTTTTATTGGATAGAATGAAAATTACATTTCAAAAGAATGTGGTCTCCATGAAGGTAGACACATTTGTTTTTTTTTTCTTTTTCACCACTTGTATCACCCCACACTTAGAACATTTACCAGTTTTCAGTAATTGATCAGTAAATATTTTGAGTGAATGAATTAATGGAGTGGTATTGAACAAGAGAAACCCAAACAAATCTGTCTTAAACATGATTAAATGTGTCTCATCATAACGCATAACCAGTCTTCAGGGTTAACAATTAGCTGTGATCCTCTTCTCATAGATTCTCCTGGCTCTGTTCTCTCCTAATGAATGGATGGCTTCATTCACAGATTAAGAGCAAGATGGCTTATTCCAACCCAGACCTCATATCTAAAGAGGATCAGAGAAGCATGTACATGCTTCTTTCCTATACTACTCTAGCAAGCCAAGGCATTGATGAGAGGGCATGCAAATTGTGCTATACTTTACAGTGTTTACCATAGAACTTATTAAATATAAGGCTGGTGGTGGGTGGGAAGAAATCAGCTAAAGTACTTGTATGCATATATGCATAACCCATGGTCACAGGCAATAAGGTGGTGAAGGCCTGGGGTGTGGGTTGTGGGCAGGCTAGAAGGGGGTCAATGGGGGGTGGAGAAGACATACGTAATACTTTCAACATTAAAGATTTTTTTAAAGATTTTAAAATTAAAAAATAAAAATAAATTAAGAAATAATAATTAAGTAAGTAAATACATAGAATGCAAGGCTGGTATTTATTTTAACTTGTACAGTGTGACCTAATTCACATCTTTTGGAATAGAAAATATATTCTATTGAGTATTTAAAAGGTTGTACATATTTTCCTTTGGGTTTGGATTCTTTGTACTTTTTTATGTTTAGTGCATCAATAAACAAAGTTGAAGGGAAAAATAAAAATGACTGGAGAAAAAGAATAAAAGACAACTGCTTCTGAAAAAAAGTTCAAAGGATTATAGAAGAGCTTTCTCAGAACTCCCTAGCAAAAATCGACTTCATGTCTCAATGTTCTAAATCACATTACATGTCTATTTCTGAAACTAGCAGTAACCAAGAAGACAGGGTTACACTTTAACCGATTATCCTGGTGGTGTGGTCAGCTTCTCCTGTGGTATATAAGATACATGCTACCCACTCGATGCCTAAACAGATTTGGAGCTTTCTTAGGAATAAGGAAAAGAAATGGAGGCTGCATAGGCATCCATTTATTAAATAAGCAACCAATAACATCTACTTCTATATATTCTTGTTATCAAAGATTGCCATGATGAAGATCCATACAGACTAAAAGAAAACATTGATGTTTATTATTATTTATTTGTAGCCCTCATTCTAAGTCACAGGAGGCAAGTGTGAGTAACTTACAATCATCTTGTAATATAGCACATGTATGTATGAGTGTATGCTGGAGATAGGCTTTTCCTTTTTGGCCATATGGAAAAATAAAAATTGACTGAAAATAACTATCTTTCCCTTGACAAGTCAATTAAGCCTCATAATCAGTCACAGTCATTTGAACAGCATGGTTGCTGGAATGAGAATTAGTAGGATACCTTAATGAACAAATGAGACACATTTTGTAGACGGAAATCTCTTTGATGAATACATAAATGTTGTAAAAAT
This sequence comes from Myotis brandtii, assembly GCF_000412655.1. NCBI lineage: Eukaryota > Metazoa > Chordata > Mammalia > Chiroptera > Vespertilionidae > Myotis > Myotis brandtii. The sequence continues at coordinate 264,305 of NW_005361076.1, forward strand.
ATGATGAAAGCAAAACCATGTTTTAAAAGAGAAAAGACATTTTAATTATTAATCAGACAATAGAGCAGATGTTAAGAAAATTTATTTTTAAATCTAAGGAATGGAATTGTGTACTTTACACATTAATCTTATTTCACCCAACATAGTATATTAAATTATTTTATATCTATTTCTCCCACTTGACTATTAATTTCTTGGACATAAATATTATGTATCATCTTATACTTTAGTTCTAAGCAAATTGTGCACTATACAGATGTTTGTAGCATGAAATTAAATGAAGTAATTTACATTTATAATCCCAAACCTAAATCATATTATAAATTTAATATTGTTTTTTATTTTTCCTCAGAAAGTTTAACCACTAATAATGACTAGTATTAATATTTTCCTAATAATTATCACTGTTTACCTTCATAAGATTGACACCCTGTTCCTAGACACATACAATCTTCCAGAACTGAAACAGGAAGAATAAGAAAACCTGAATAGACTGATTAGAACTAATGAAATTGAAATAATAATAATAATAATAATAATAATCAGAGAAAACAACAGCCCTGGACTGGATGGCTTCACAAGTAAATGTTACCCAATATTCAAGAAGAACACCTATCCTTCTCAAAGTATTCCCCAAATTCAGGAGGACATAAGACCCCTAAGTTCATTTTACAAGGCCAGCATTATCCTAATTCCAAAACCAGATAAAGACACAACAATTTAAAAAACTTATAGTCCAATTTTCCTGATGAACATAGATGCTAAAATCCTCAACAAAATATTAGTAAGTCAGATCAGCAATACATTAAAAAGATCATACACCATGATCAAGTGGAATTTATTACAGGGATGAAAGCTTGGCATAACATTCGAAAATCAATAAATGTGATACACCGCATTAAAAAATGAAAGATATTTTTCCTTCATTGACTGGCTTATTTCACTTAGCATAATGCTCTCCAGTTCCATCCATGCCGTTGCAAATGGTAAGAGTTCCTTCTTTTTTACAGCAGCATAGATAATAAAGACCATTATAAACTTATGAACAATAATAGATACAGAGGCAGAGCTGCCTCAAACTGATTGTCAAACTGCAGTGGGAAGGCCAGGGAGGGTTGGGGGGCAGTATGGAGGGGGGTAAGAGATCAACCGAAGGACTTGTATGCATGCATATAAGCATAACCAATGGACATAAGACACTGGGGGATAGGGGAGGCTAGGGGATTGTCAAGGGCGGGGGAAAAAAAGGATACATATGTAATACCCTTTGTAATACTTTAAGCAATAAAAAAAATGAAGGATAAAAACCACATGATCATATCAATAGATGCAGAAATCATTTTATAAAAATCCAGGACCCATTTATGATGAAAATTCTCAACAAAGTGGGAATAGATACCTCAACATAATGAAGGTCATATATGACAAACCCACAGCCAATTTAATACTCAATGGCCAAAAACTACAAGAGTTTCCCTTACGATTAGGAATAAGGCTGGGTTGTCCACTTTCATCACTTTTGTTCAACATAGTACTGGAAGTCTTCATCATAGCAATCAGACAAAATGAAGAAATAAAATGCATCCAAATTGCATGAAGGAAGTAAACCTGTCATTATTTGCAGATGACTTGAATTGTACATAGAAAACCCTAAAGACTCCACCAAAAAGCTACTGGATATTCTAAATGAATTTGGCAAAGTTGCAGGATACAAAATTAATATTCAGAAATTGGTGGCATTTTTATTTACCGGTAATGAACTATCAGAAAGAGAAACTAAGAAAACAATCACATTTACTATTGCAACAACAAAAGAATAAGATAGCTAGGAATAAATATAACCAAAGAGGTAAAATACCTGTACTCAGAAAACTATAGGACACTGAAGAAAGAAATTGAGGAAGATACAAATAAGTGAAAGCATATACCATGTTCATGGATTGGAAGAATTAAAATTATTAATGCATCCATACTACCCAAAGCAATCTATAGATTCAATGCAATTCCTATTAAAATATCAATATCATGTTTTAAAGATCTAGAACAAGTATCCCAAAAAATTATATGGAACACAAAAAAAGACTCCATATAGCCTCAGCAATCTTAAGAATGGAGAACAAAATTGGAGGTATTACAACACCGGATATCAAACTATACTGCAGGGCCACTGTAATCAAAACTGCCTGGTACTGGCACAAGAACAGGCATATAGATCAGTGGAACAGAACAGAGACCCCCAAAATAAATCCATGCCTTTATAGTCAGTTAATATTTGACAAAGGTGGCAAGAGCATACAAAGGAGTAAAGACAGTCCCTTCAATAAATGGTATTGGGAAAATTGGACAGGTAAATGTCAAAAAAAATGAAACTAGACCACCAAATTATACCATACACAAAAATAAACTCAAAATGGATAAAAGACTTAAATGGAAGTTGTGAAATCATAAAAATCCTAGAAGAGAACATAGTCAGTAAAATCTCAGGCAGCTCTCAAAGCAGTATTTTTGCCAACATATCTTCTAGGCAAGGGAAACTAAGCAAAAATAAATATGTGGGACTACATCAAAATAAAAAGTTTCTGCAGAGCAAAAGAAACAACCAACCAAATGAAAAGGGAATCCGCTGTATGAGAGAGCATATTTGCCTGTGCTACATCTGATAAGGGGTTAATTTCTGAAATATGTAAAGAACTTATACAACTCAAACCAGGAAGACAATCAAATTTAAAAAATGGGCAAAGAATCTGAATATAGACTTCTCTAAAGAGGACATATAGATGGTCAATAAATATGTGAAAACATGCTCAATGTTACAAATAATCAGAGACGTAAAAATTAAAACCACAATGAGATACCACCTTAGACCTGCCAAAACGACTACCATTAATATATCAACAAACAAGTACTGAAGAGTATGTGGAGAAAAAGGAACCCTGGTGCACTGTTGGTGTGAATGGAACTACCTTCTGAGGCAGCAATCCCACTTCTAGGAATATATCCTAAGAATCCCTAAACTCCAATTCAAAAGAATATAAGCATCTCTAGTTCATTGCAGGATTATTTACAATATCCAAGATACGAAAACAGCCTAAGTGTCCATCAGTAGATGAGTGGGGAAAAAAAAAAACAGTGATACATTTACACAATGGAATACTATACTATGAAAAAGCTATGAAAAAGGATCTCTTAGCCTCTGAGACAGCATGGATGGAACTGGAGAGTATTATGCTAAGTGAAATAAGCCAGTCAGAGAAAGACAAATATCACATCATCTCACTTATATGTGGAATCTAGTGAACAAAGTAAACTAAATAAACAAAATTGAAATGGACTCATAGATACAGAAAACATACTGATAGCTGTTAGAGGGGAGGGGGACTGGATGAAAGAAGGTGAAAGGATTAGCCAAAGAACATATATGCATAACTCATAGAGACAACAGTGTAATGATGGCCAGAAGGAATATGGGGTGGGGACTGGGTAGATGTGGGCAAAGGCAGTGGGGGGAGGGTGGAAACACAGATGGGGTCATCTATAATAGTGAAATTGTGGAAGATAGAAATATGTGTTATTTTCCCAACTAAGATAATGTTTTACATCTATTTGAATGTAATTTAACTCTTACTCCATATTTTATATATTAATATAATATTATTGGTCACAATAACCAATTTTATAACTATTTCCATAAATTCCACAAACCAAAAATAAGTACCTATTTACTTCTATTCTTATTTATACAAATATAAATTTTCCTAGGTTCCAATATTTTTAATAAACAGTATTCTGTTTTATGAACTACACATTTTGTCACAAAAATGTCAAGACTGTTACATCATTTTTAACAGTCATTTTCAATGCCTGTATAAAGTGTAATGGGATTCCTATGCTATAATTTAAATAACCATTTTCCTGCTGTTGTGTATTGAGCGTTTTCCCCCCATCTTTTATCACACTGCTAACACTCCAATAAACATGTTTTAGTTATAATTTTATCCAGTATAAATTCTTTGACATGAATTCACAGTGTGGGAATGAAGGGGTATACATTTATTTAGAATGACCTTATGTTTTCTGATTAGGGGTCTGAGGAAAGGTTAAACATCTCAGTCAAATTATCTTGGGCAAGAATCACTCATAAGGACTCGGCCTCAGTTTCTTCATCTATTGGAAAGAGAAAATGACAGAAGTTGAGCTCTTATGATTGGATTATTTGGTTGATAAAAGGAGAAAATCACTTGAGTTAAAGTGAAGCAAACAGTAAAGGGGATTTTAAGAAAATCAATGCAATAAAAATAGCCTCACTTGCAACTCAAACCAGAATGTGAAAAGTGTTCTGTGACCAAGGTCCCTTCATCTTACTATTGCCTGTTTGCTAGTTCTTTATGTCTTTGCCTTTTTCTATCTGTGTCTGTTTTGTTCTCCTCTCTCTGCACTATATCTATCTTTTCTTTTATTGGCCACATTCCATCATGGTGAAATACAAATGAGATCACCCTCAGCTCCTAAGGTTACATGACCTTCTATGCCTAATGCTCACACATAGCTTATAAGTGATTCTGTCTACAAATTACCAGAGAACACAAACTATATGCACTGACTTGGATCAGATGTCTATTCAACCACAACCAGAGGAAGAAGTTACATGATATTTAAGCATTTCAGTTTTCTACTCTTGCTAGTGTGCTAAATTATCTTTAAAAAAATAAACAACAACAACAACAAATATCCAAACTTACAAACATCCAAAATGTATTTATGTATAGCTTTAGAAAGCACTTTATTTCTGGTAAAATGGAAAACATTTTTTTATCCATCAGTCTTTTTCATCAGTAATATTATCTATATTATACATTTTATCCATCAATAATCTTTTACTAACTCTCATTTACTAGATATAGTGCTATATATTATGAAGACAAAGAAAGACACAGTGCCTTACATCTTCATCCATTTAACTTGGAATCTTGTTAGAAATGTAGAATCTACTGAATAAGAATCTGCATTTTGTCAGGTTCCCCAGTAAGTACTGTAAGTACTATGCCTAAATTATGCATCATTGCACTAAATGTTGGGACACATAGGTATTTAATTCTGGGATCTGTCTCTAACCCAATTCATTCAGTTCTGTTTCTGGTCAATACCAAAGTGGTCTTCTAAATGTTGCTAACCATGGAATAATGTCTTCTCTGAATTGCTCAATACTTGAAATATAGGCTTCTGTCTTGATTGTATAAAATTGGTAAATTGTGTATGCCTTTCTATTAAAATTTATTATTGTTAATTTTTCTGGTGAAAATTTAGTAGTACAATAATGTACAACAATCTAGTTCACCTGTGAAAGCCCTTTAAGTAGCACTCTGCCATAAGAAGTATTATAAAAATTCCAGTTTTTAGGTGGAGGGAAAATATATTTCAAACTAAATATTTCCTAGACATTTTTTACTTATAATTTAACTATCTTTTTCTTTACCACAGTTTCATGATTTTCACTGTGAAAATCAATGTATGCTTCTCTTTCTGTTTGCTACACTTAAAAATTTGTTGTTTAACTTTTTACTAGCTACCACATGTACATTTCACATATATAATTTAATGTGGATTTTAATAAAAATAGGAGATTTCTAGAACTTTATATTTATTTGCTTAAATTTTGTTATTATTTGATGTGTTTGTTTCTATCATGGTTACTTGATATAACCAAATAGATTACTTGAGAATTTCTGTGTAATTAGAGGTT
>NW_005361076.1:270071-278588 GCF_000412655.1 Myotis brandtii
TCATCCAAGGATATGTTTTTATTGATTTTAGAGAGAGGAAGGGAAAGAAATAGAGAAACATCTATGAGAGAGAAACATGGATTGGTTTCCATCCATCAGTTGCCAATATTAACTGCCCAGGGGCTGAACTGGCAACCCAGGCATGTGCCTTGACTGGATCGAACCCGCAACCTTTTGGTGTAGTGGATGACATTCCAACTAATTGAGCCACCCAGCCAGGGCGAACTTAATAAAAATTGAGTTATTTTTAATTGATTTCAGAGAGAGGAAAGGAGAGGGAGAGAGAAATAGAAACATTAGTGATGAAAGAGAATCATTGATCAGCTACCTCCTGCATGCCCCCCCCCCATCAGGAATAGAGCCCACAACACAGGCATGTGTCCTGACTGGGAATTGAACCGCGACCAGCTGGCTCATGGGTCGACATTCAACAACTGAGCCGCACTGCTCGGGCTATTGAGTTATTTTCAACTCTGACATTCATTTATTTATTCACTCCTTTTTTTAAACAACCTTTATTCAATACCACTGGTAGGGTACAACACTGTTGGTTCTGGGAACACAGAACATATATGTAGGCTAGAATCAACTTTAGCTTCCAGACAAAATGATTATATTGGGTGATATTAACAGGAATAGCAAACAAAAATAAGGACATCTCTTCTTCCATCTTCCAACCTTCTCTGGTGCCCTTGCTGGCAAAAGGTGAATGCTTCTTGAATAGTCATATCACCAGCATCATGTAGAACATCATTAAAGGATTGCTTGAATTGGGATGTGCTATATAAATGACTGGCACAGTTCTCCCCTTTGACTATTCAGCATTAACTTGCAAGCCAAACCACATATTTGAACTTCTATATAAGAGCATTATTAACTTCTTCATGCATCTGCTAAAAAGATGCCAATCCTATGTACAAAGATACTCACATCTTTTCCTAAAAGAGATGGTACTGAGTCCCAGCAGATAATGTATCTATCTATTCCTGAGCCAGTTCAGTCACAATCCCATCTGAATGCTCTGTAACCTAAAGACTAAATTGTAACATTAACTACCCCCAAATACTCATACAAAGTAGTACTTATAAAGGATAAAAAAATGAAATAATAAATTAAATAATATCTATAATAATAAAGTGTAATATGCTAATTAGACTGGACAGCCAAATGTCCTTCTGGATGACCTTCTGGATGAAGCCAGAGCTGCAAGATAAAAGCATTTGCCAGATCTAAAGTTATATACTCTTGTCAGGGCTGTGTTAATTTGTTCCAGTAAAGATACCACAGCTATATATAATAGCAGCTGTAATTAAATAACCATCTGATTGAGTGTACAATAATCCACAGTCAATCTCCAAGATATGCATAGGCCAACCAGCTGAAATAAATTGAATATGCATTTTTCAAGACTTTGATGATAAGACTCATCTCATAGTTTCCTCTGTGAATCAGAATTGCTTTTGGTTTATGTTTTTGGTAGGGAACGGAAGTCAGAAGACCTGCCTTTAGCCCTTTCTAGTCTAACTGTCTCCCATGGTTCAAATAGACAATTATGTATTCAAAAACGGGAAAAAATAACCACAAGGTGAATTTTGCCTCCATTGGCCTAGGGGAGGCTAATTTGGGCCAGTTCTACTTTCATCACTTAATTGTTATATTTGTATTTTGGCTAATAGAACAGAGTGGCATTTTTTACCTCCAAAAATTATCAATTTAGATCAATATCTAGTAATCCATGAAACATATGGATAGTTTCCCTTTTTCAAGTATAAAATAACCATTGTAAATGGCTATAGATCACATTGAGCAAGGATGGAAGAAAGATTCACAATCTTTCAGAGCGCTTCCTCAAGGCCACCTGGTTTCTCCATCAGTCAAAGGGCTTCATGTCTGTGAAGTGGCTTAAGTCTAGAAACTGAGTGACTTTCCATTTTGGCAACTGAAGTCAGATTTTTGGCTATAAGACCTAGATATTTTCCCATTATAGAAGTGAAGTCATATTTTCATAGACTGTTCATCTGTAAAATTTCTTTAATAAGCTACTGACAAAGATCCCATAGTTCAAAATATCATGATTATGATTTTGTTGCTGCCACCCATTTTGTTAAATGCACCCACCTTGTCTCTGATAGTTAAACACTTGGTCTTTGTCACTCCGGAATACCATCATCTCCACTGAAATAGGAAGAATAATTTTATGGTGGCATCTTGTACTCTCGGCACTGCTAACAGAGGGAAGCTATCCCAGAATATTTACAAGAAGCTGATGCTTCCATTCGAAGGTATTTCAAAATGCCTTAGCAAAGGGTATATCTTCTGGCCCCCTCAAAGGTTAGTGTTTGGGGTGAATATGCAGGATGAACATAGTAAGTCCACTGTAATATCCCTATCTCCTTCAACTTTTGTATTTTTTTCTTCTACAGTATGCTATGAAAGTTCTAATATCTCAACTTTATTGAATGTAAGCCATTGCAAGTCCAAATTTTAATTAACTAATCAAGTAAAACTTTAAAGGAACTTCTAATTCAACTTAACATATTTAATCTAACACTTTAGTAGGAGTATCGATATCAATAAATTCAATTTGGTCCAGTAATTTATAATATCATACTTGGCTTAGGCCAAATATTCCCTTTGAATCTATTCTTGCATGTATCTTTCCAGACATTTCTGAAATACATTTAGAATGCAAATTATTTCTTCCTCAGTCTTACTTAGCTCCTGTCTTTCAGACTAGGCCAATGTCTAACTCTACAGTTCTAGAATTATTAAGGGGTGGTTGTGATGGAGCTTGAATAGAATATTGCATCTGCTTGTGAGACAATTGTTTCAGTAGATGGCATTATATAGCCTAACATAACTGAAGCCTAGTTTCATCAGACACAGAGGAATGTCCTTCCTACAGCATAGAAACATTAGAGAGATTTGGAAGTTTGTCTCATATCCCTTTCATCTTATTTATCTAGAGAGCCACATTTCAATTTTAGAGTCCTGCTCTTTTTCAATTATGCTATAAATTTCACATTAGAAACTTGTTGGTCTGTGAATTAAACTTTCATTGTAATCCTACAAGTAATGCAGTTAATTTTAGATCCTATTTTCAGAAACATTTGATATTGTAAAAGGTACGAGATTGTTTATAAGGTTGTTCATCTGACTGTGACTTGAATTGTTTAAAGGCCTAATTTGTCATTTTCTTTCCGTGAGCTCCCCACAGCAATCAGAAGCAGTTATTCCACCTCTCAATCCTTGTGGTCATTAGTACTAATACAATGGTCAAGTTAATCTGTGCTTTCCAATGGTAGTCACTACTCACAAGTGACTACTTAAATGTAAATTTAATGAAATGTAATAAAATTAAAAATTCAGATCCCCAGTTTCAGTAGCCACATTTGAAGTGCTCAATTACCATAAGTGGCTAATAGAACATTTCAATCAATGCAAAGAATTACATTAGATATTGGGTTCTCTACTTTTTTGTGTTGTTTTGACAAACATGATATGGCATGTCCTCAGCAGTTTTAATTGCATGAAACACACTGTATGTGAAAATTATTTATTTCCCAAAATAACACCTATGTCATCTGTAATGATTTCATAACTTCAATCTATAATAGTTAGGCTTTACTAATATAACATCCTGAGCACATTAAAATTGGGGTTTCCACATCTCAAAGTCGGCTTTGTTTACCAGTAGTCCTTATTCAAAATTAGGATTAGAACCAGCTTCCTTGTAAAGTAAGCATGAAAAGGAGATTAATTCCATGGAATCTTTATCTGTTGAAGTAGCACAGCCCCAAAACTGATGTTTGAGGCATCAGGAAATGTGTTTGGAATTGAAACCATTTCTTTATTTCCTGGAATATAGTTGCAATTCTGCTATTCATGCAAATGAAGACTTCCAAATCTTAAGGTAATTTATTATTAGAGGATTAAAAAATAAAGATTAAGAAACTTAGGCTTCTGTAAGAGTTTGGAACAAGAATAACAGAAACTTTGGGCTACATAATGAGGATGTTCTGACAAAAATGAATCTGATCCAATAATTGTCCTCAAGTTTCCACCTCCCTTTGTAATTTTCAATCTGATTTTAAGTTTTGCTACATTTTTAATATATAATGAAACTTACATGATACATAAAATATAGGATAAAGGCTCATTTTTCATCACTGGTCCCCTCCCTCTATTCTTCACCCCCTCTACCAGACCATAGATAATTATGTTTATCTGGTCTATGAGCTCATTTATTCTTCCAGTGTTTCCTTTGTCAAATGCATGCAAAACACTCAAATATACACACAGACATGTAGGGATGCTTACTCGTGTCTTTACATAATTATAGTATATTGTATGTACGCTCTATACCTTTTCTTGTTAACTTGAGAATATATCCTGGAGATTTCTAATTGACAGTATGTAGAGAATTTCTCCATTTTTTAAAAAAAATGTATTTTATTGTTGAGAGTATTACAGATGTCCCCATTTTCCCTCATTCCTCCCCTCCACCTATTTTCCACCTCACCCCAGACCTTAACCTATCTATCTCCATTCATTTTTATGGCTGTACAATACTAAATTGCATATACTGTATCATTGTTTATTAAACAAGTTTCCTCTTCTGGTCCAGGGGCTGCCACCAGATTCCCAGAATTGGTGCTCCCTGTGCTCTTGGTTTCTGCTTCTGGTCCAGGGGCTGCAGAAACCAAAAGGACTGGGAACTCCAGCCATTTTCTGTCCACTGGGCTTCTGTCTTCTGGGCTGAGGATGTGCCCCGAGCTGTGCAGCAGCCACTGGAGGCACGCCCCCAGCCCAGAAGCCCCATGTTCTGTCTGCTGGGCTTCTGTTGGCTGGGCTGGGGGTGTGCCCTGAACCACTCAGTGGCAGCTTGGAGCATGCCCCCAGCCCAGAAGCCCCGCATTGTGTCCGCAGCCCTCCCTCCCTCCGCAGCTGGGGTGTAGGACACTGGCGTTGTTGCCGGGGTGATGACGCCAGCGTCCCACCCTGGCCGCTATGGGTGCCACCATCGTTGTCATGGAGTGATGGTTAATTTGCATATTACCCTTTTATTAGATTAGATGTTACAGGAAAGAGATAAATTGAGGTATGGAGTGTTAAGCAAAAAGGAACCAGGACTCTTATTTGGGAAATTCTCAGCTTATCCAGATTCCAAAAGATTCTAAAATTAAGAGATTTCACTGTCTTAAAAGAGTACTCTAAGATATTTAGGTGAGATTGGTCAGGATGTTTTTTTTAAGATTCCTAAGTCAAGGTCTGTCTCTCTTCATGTCTATAGTCAAGGACTGTTTGCTACTTCACTGCCTTTTGGAGTTAACTTGTTTCAGGTAAGGTTTTGTCTCCCACACTATGTTTCCTAGACCTCTTCACAACCTTTGCTGTAATTGACTAGTTTTCACAAATATGTACTATGAAGACACTCAGGACAACTTCTGATTCCTATGCTTTCCAATTCTTTACTTTCTGCTTTAACCAGGAATCGTAGTTTAATTGAACTGGGTCCTCTATCAGCAGATTCCTTTTAGCAGTGAGGCTCTTCCTTTGATAAGATGATATACCCAGAACATTTATGATGTCTTTGAGTCTCAGACTCCTTCATAACAGAACTCTATTATATAAACTTATTGTAACTTCTTTTTGGTAGTTTGTACTGGGCTCTGTCTTTGGTTATCTTACTACCAAATTTCAGTTGGAGGTTGCTCTGGCTTCAAGTTTTGCTGTTTGCTTTACAGCTGGCTTTCCATCCATTCTGACTGAGCACAGTGACAATTTGGTGATCCATGGGATCTGTAATCAGTACTCTTCTTTTTTTTCTTCCACATTTGTTACACCTTTGTGGGAACCTCACCAATTTTCTGTTTTCTGGAGTTTGTGGGCAATGCTTACAAGGACTTTGGGGTTTTCTGATTTTCTCTGTCTCCTAATTTCACTGATGCTGTCCTTAAAGGATTTTCTTTTAAGACATGTTACTTGTTGTGGTCTCCTGACAGAAGTGACAAAATCCAAAATGAAGTTGTTTCCAAATATTTTTATTTTTGTGGGTCTCACTAAGCCCGAATCAAGATATGGTCAAGACTGTTTTTCTTCATGGGAGCTTTAGGGGAGAATTCATTTCCTTGCTTTGTCCAGTTTTTACAGGCTACATATATTCCTTGCTTGGTGGTCCTCTTCTTCCACCTTTAAGGCAAGCAATATTGGGCCAAGTCCTTCTCACACTGCCATACAACTGGTTCTGCTTCATTTGCCTCCCTCCTATAAGATCCCATTTGTAAGGATCCTTGTGATTACATTAGATCCACCTAGATCATCAAGAATAATCTCCCTATCTCAAGGTGAGATGATTAGTAAATTTAACTCCATCTGAAGCTTTAATTTTCTTTTGTCATGTTACCTTACATGTTCACAGATTCTGGAGATTAGCACCTGGACATCTTTAGAGGCCTTTATTTCTATCATACAAGCAATTCCTGAATTTTTGCCTTTAGGGTTTCATATGTATGTATGTATGTATGTATGTATGCATTAAAACACTATTTTCTTAAGTCACTGTGGTCTGGTCTCTTTTATAGATTTAAGCAGTTCAAAACCTACACGTGTATTATTGTCTGTCCTCCTTTGTGCAATACAGTGCATTTTAGTATATTCACAAGGTTTTGTAACTCATCACCACTATCTAATTCCAGAATATATTCATCACCCCATAAAAAAATCCCATATTCACAAGAATTTGCTTGCCATTACTCTGTTCCCTCAGCCTCTATCCACTACTAATCTACTTTCTATATCTATATATTTATATGTTTTGGACATTTCATATAAATTGAATCATACAATATGAGCTCTTTTGTGACTGGCCTCTTTCACTTAGCATAATTTTTCAGTGTTCTTCCAAAGTGTAGCATACATCAGTAGTTCAGTATTTTTATTTATTTATATATTTATATTATTATTTTTAATTTTCACCTGAGCATATTCTTATTGATTTTAGTAAGAGGGGAAGGAGAGAGAGAGAGAGAGAGAGAGAGAGAGAGAGAGAGAGAGAGAGGAGAGAAAATAGGAGAGAGAGAGAGAGAGAGAGAGAGAGAGAGAGAGAAGAGAGAACATTGATTGGTTGCCTTCTGTATGTGCCCCAACCAGGGATGGACCCTGAAAAGTAGGTATGTGCCCTAACTGGGAATTGACGCACAAACTTTTGGTGTATGGGATGACACTCCAACCAACTGAGCCACTCAGCCAGGCCTGAATTATAGTCCTTTGATACTCAGTCTGTTGAGGGTTTTTAATCATGAAAGGATATTGTATTTTGTCAAATATTTCCCCCATTTGTTGGGATGATCATATGATTTCTATTTTTAATTCTATTAATGTGGTGTATCACATTTTTTTATTTGTGTATGTTAGACCATCCTTGCATCCCAAATTAGACTTGGGCATGGTATATAATACTTTTAATATGTTCTTTTTTTGTAAATTTATATTTTTAGTTTAAGTGTAGGTGGTATATAATCTCATATTGGTTATATTTGTTTCAGGTGTACACTATAGTGATTCAACATTTTTATACCTTACAATGTGATCATCCCATCAACTCTAGTAATCATCTATCATTGTGTTGACTTACCACAATATTATTGACTATATTACCCTTCCCCTTTTTACACATTTCCCCACCCCCTCCCTTATAGTAATAATTCCTTTGGTATTTGTTTCTCTCAATCTTTTTTGTTAGTTTATTTGTTTGGGGGGTTTTTTGCTTCTTAAAGATTCCACATATATAAATGAAACCATATGGTATTTGCCTTTCTCTACCTGACTTATTTCACTTGTATAATACCCTCTAGAATCCATTCATGTAATTGTAAATGGCAATATTTCATTCTTTTTCAGTGCTGTGTAATAGCATATACATATACATATTATATATGTATATGTATATATATTTGAGAGAGAGGAGAGAGAGAGAGAGAGAGAGAGAGAGAGAGAGAGAGAGAGAAAACATTGGTTTGTTGTTCCACTTATTTATACATTCATTGGTTGATTCTTGCATGTGCCCTGACAGGGAATTGAACCTGCAACCATGCCATATCAGGACAATGCTCTAATCAACTGAACTACCTGGCCAGGGTCACTACACATATTTATCCATTCATTTATCAATTCATTTTTTAATATGTTCTTGAGTTGAGTTTGAAAGGAGGAATGACTTAGGCACCATGATGCTCATTATATTTCCATTTTCATTTGTTTTGAGATATTTTTGATGACTCCTTTGATTTCTTCTTTGACTAATTGATTTTTCTGGAGTACATTGTGTAATTTACATGCATTTGTGACTTTTCTAGATTTCTTCTTGTTGATTTCTAGTGTCATATCATATTGGTCATAAACATTTGTCTTTTAAAAAAATTTCAAGGCTTGTTTTGTGGTCCATCTTATGATATATCCTGGAAAATGTTCCACGCATGCTTGAGAAGAATGTGCTGCTGCTGTTGGATGAAATGT
>NW_005361076.1:278884-297742 GCF_000412655.1 Myotis brandtii
ATATATATATTTTAGTTTGGATGCACACTTCCAGTAAGCACTAAATGATAAGATGCTTTTATCAATACTTGTATCTTGGTAGAACAGACATCTGAATGTTAATCTCTGAAGAGAATAGCTACTGAGAAGATTTGTCTGAGTATTGCCTTGTGTTTAATTAGACATTATGAGTTTGTGCTGAAGTAGTGTAGTATCTTTCATAGTTTTATGGAAGCAGATATGCATAAGTCTAATTTTTAGAATAATTATCAATACAAAGCGGTAACCATCCTAATCAATGACATATATAATGTTAGTCCAAATGTATACACAGATCTGACTGTGGGGCCTTAATTCCAAAGACTGAACAATAAAAAGAATGAGCTTGGTTATTAACTTGTGGAGCTGAAACATTGCCACACTCCTGTACATCATAGATCTAGATAGATGATGAGACCCCATTGCAGTAGATAATATATGTTGTGATCTGTCTGCCTTAGAGAGAGAGTAGACTCTAGCATGTTTATCAGGCTTCTCTAAGTACTTATGTCATCTGAGAGATATATTTAAAAAGTTACTCACAATATTTTATCTTCCTGGTAGTGAATGATGTTTTGAGCCCCAAGACGTCCATTTGTAAGACTGCTTGGGCTTCTAAGAATTGGTATAGGATGTTGAGAAGTTGAGAAACTTATGACAGTAATCATATTGCTAGAAACTGAAGTCAAAGGACTCTTAGAATGAGTGTCTCTGTAGATGTATTTTTTATGAAATCTGGGCACACTGCTCACTAAAATCTGATCAATATACCCATTTTAATGGGGGATTTTGCAGGTGGGAAATCAGGGCTATTGTGCATTATTAAATTTAGTGGGCAGATATTTATCCTACCTCCTAACATGATGTCACAAACAAATTGTAAGTCTTCTTGTCTTTGAATTCAGAGAATAAATATATGAAGCAAATAAATGGAAAACTGTGGGCAAAGCTGTTGTTAGAAATCCAAGTTTCTTAAGCAGATGGTATGTTCTAAGTTCTCTTATTGAAGATATTGTAGACAATGTTATATCATCTGCACATATGCCCCTTGGTGAAAAGTTCCCATGGATCAGTAGGATGTCGCCATCAAATATTTCCACCTGCATATATGTTTTATGGAGGAGGTATTATTGCAAAGTAGTTAAGGGCATAGCTTTTAGTGTCCAGACACTCAGATTCAAATTCCAACATTGTATCTTTACAGTTTTATTATCTTGGTAAGTTACATTTTTGCTTTGGGGAAGAAACAAAAACAACATCTATATATATGTGTTGCATGGTATCTTGCATAGCTCAATAACTGTGTGATCTTATTTTTATGCAGCTGGGTTTGATCAACCAAGGCATCCACGGCTGTCATCACTGTCCTATGTGTAATATGAATTAATGCTGATGTAGTGTAGGTGAAAGTGTGTTCATGATTCTGCTTCTCTGAATGAAAGTGTATTCATTCAGGTGTGAATTCTTCACCCCTATCTATGATGCCACACACTTTTCTCCTAGAATGCTGCATTTCTCAGGTCCAGGGAATGAGTAATTGATAACTTTATGCATGATGCTCTGGTGGTGGTCAGGAGTTTCTGGAAACATGAGATAAAGACCGAATTGCCTGACACTATCTATATCCCTGCTGTAATAAATCAGGTAGCTGTAAAAAATCAACAACACAATATTAGGTGACTGAACACAATTAAAATTTATTTACTATGGGAATGTTGGATGCAGGCAGGATAAATGATTCCCCAAATATTGACTCAGGGATATTTTTGAGACAAAGAATTATACAGTAATATTACAATATCCTATCCCTTTCTCCATAAATTTTAACATCCAGGATATTTCATGTCTACCTAATAGAAGAAATTTGGACTGGGGTTAATTTGGGCCCATATACAAAAATCTTTTCATTAATTAGTGGAGAGTTTGGGAAAATATTGTCTACCTTGTTCCCCTTTCTTTCATTAAAACTGAATATTGACTCGATAAAATCTAAAAATCCCTTCATTTTGCTATTCTTCTAACCAATAAAGCTAACACTGGCTTATCGTAAATATTTGAGAAATATGAGATGGGAAGGATTAACTGGTAAAGTAGGATTGTTGCACAACTGAAGTTATGGGCAAAAATCTAACTCTGAACTGAATAATTAAATGAATGTAGTATTTTCTTTATAAACCCCTCACATGTAAGTCTTCTTCTGCTTCATTAGATATCTTGCCATTTTCCTTTTGCTACATTTGGCAGTTTTCAATGTCTTTGATGACAAGTTAAGCATTTGCCCTGATCAGTATAGCATTCTGCTTGCAACATATATTGAACTATCCTATATAATAAAACCCTAATATGAAAATTGACTGAACTACAGAACCACTGGTAGTTCTGTGCAGATCATTGAGTGACTCTAAGAATATTGATATCTTCTTAACAAGTAATTACATTTTTAATCATCTATATATAATTAGTTACTCATATAACTAGATTAGACCTTTCTTTTGAGCTCTAGTCACACACATCCAACTGCATACTTTATATCTCTACTGTAGTATTTCAATGCATCTATCTGAATTTAACAATTGCAAAATTGAATTTTAAATTTGCAGTATTCTCCCACCACTTGGTTTTCTGCCTGCCTCTCTAAAATAATGTTTACCCTGAACCATAGACGACTTGTCACTATGATCTGCACTCAATGCAGGAGCTGCCACCTGGTGTTCAGTGTGCTCCCTCAGGGGGAACACCGCTCAGCCAGAAGCACTGAGGAGCAGCAGCACTAAGGAGCAGTGAGCTGAGTGGTATGGAGCAGTGAGCAGGTGGGTGATAAGGAGCAAGGGGTCCCAGACTGCGAGAGGGATCCCAGACTGTGAGAGGGATGTCCAACTGCCAGCTTAGGCCCAATCCCCTGAGGGATCCAGAACTGCAAGAGGGTGAAGGCCAGGCTGAGGGACCACCCCCCCAGTGCACAAATTTTGTGGTGCACTGGGCTAGTAATATATAACTTTCTGGTCTTCTTTTATTAAATATGCATGTGTGGTATGTATTATAGTGTTCTGGACTACTTATTGGTTAACCACATTAATTTAAAATATTAATTCTACCACCAACTCTTCAGTTACATATTTTTGTCAATTTTCATGACATCTTCATAAATTTAATCAATTAATTAAGTTGACTAAATTGCTTGTGAATATTACCTGCCTTCTGACTGGTAACATGTTATTATTTGAGTTGGCTTAAAGAAGAAGTAGACATTGGCAAGGCTTTCAAGGATGGGTAACATTTGTGTATGTAGACAGGAAAAAGGTCATTTTAGGAGGACCATGAAAATGAACAATGGTGTCTTTGGGAGATTCCTTAGGAGAAAAGTTAATTCACAGCAAACTTCTTGGAAGATTATAATGTGAGATGAGGCTGGAAAGATATATGAAGGCCAAACTAAGGAGGGCTTTTGAAAACATCAAGTTAAGAATTTTCAACTGTTTTGTAGGTGTTTCAGCAGGATTCTTTTTTTTTCAATTACAGTTTACATTCAATATTATTTTGTTTAGGTTTCAGGTATACAGCACAGTGGTTAGACAATCATATACTTTACAAAGTGTCCCCCCATAGTTTCAGTACCCACCTGGCACCATACATAGTTATTGCAATATTACTTACTATATTTCATATGTTGTACTTTACATCCCTGTGACTATTTTGTAACTACCAATCTGTATTTCTCAATCCCTTCATCTTTTTCTCCCAGTCCCCCAACTGCCCTCCTCTCTGGCAACCATAAATCTTTTCTCTTTATCTATAAGTCTGTTTCTATTTTGTTTGTTAATTTTGTTCTTTGAATTCCACATGTAAGTGAAATCTTATGGTATTTGTTTTTCTCTGATTTATTTCTCTCATCATAACACCATCTAGATCAGTGATGGTGAACCTTTTGAGCTCGGCGTGTCAGCATTTTGAAAAACCCTAACTTAACTCTGGTGCCATGTCACATATAGAAATTTTTTTGATATTTGAAACCATAGTAAAACAAAGACTTATATTTTTGATATTTATTTTATATATTTAAATGCCATTTAACAAAGAAAAATCAACCAAAAAAATGAGTTCGTGTGTCACCTCTGACACGCGTGTCATAGGTTCGCCATCACTGATCTAGATCAATCCATGCTGTCCCTAATGGCAAGATTTCATACTTTCATGGCTGAGTAGTATTCCATTGTGTAAATGTACCACAGCATTTTTATTCACTCATCTATTGATGGGCACTTTAGTTGCTTTCATATCTTGCCTATTGAAGATAACACTGAAATAAACATAGGGGTGTATATATTATGTTGAATTAGTGGATTTGGATATATATGCAGAAGTAGAATGATTGGCTCATAAGGTAGTTCTATTTTTAATTTTTTTGAGGACCCTCCATACTGTTTCCCATAATGGCTGCATCAGTATGCATTCCCATCAGGGTATTATGTTTTAATCGATGTGCAAGATAAAATGGCTTAGAGAAGGCTGCAGGCAGGAAAACCAATTGGGAGTTTGTATTAACTTAGGCTAAAAGGTTATATACCCTTTGGTTAGAGTCAGAGAAAATGGAGCAAAAACAATAAATTCAAGAGACATTTAAAAGAAAAACTGACAAGGCCCAAGTCATTTTGTAAAACGTATTATATTTATAGGTTTTAAATTTATAAAATGTTTTTACATGTAAGAGAAGCCAAATAGGGATTTTGATTTCAATCCCGTAAACCAAGTAATGATGGAGCCAATAATATAAATAATATATGTATGTATGTATGTATGTATGTATCATTCATCTATGTATATATCTATCTCTCAGAATAAAATGAGCTTATTTCTATTAAGAGCTAGATTTTAGGAAATTTGAATTCAAGGGATAATAAGATAATCAAGTTGAGCAATTTAACCTCCATTAGAGACATGTAGGACTGCAGAAAATGGTAGTCAGAGTTGGAATTGTAACTTTTTTAATAACATGCAATGAACTGGGAGTTGGTTATAGTCATCTATGCCTCAATCAAGCAGTGTACAAGTAGTTTTGGTGGACCCTTAGTTTTATTATTTCCACATTTTTATAGCTGTATATGATAGATCATTTGATTATTTTTATTTAAGAGAATTTTGATGATAGAAAAATTACATATTTCTACAGAGACTACATATGCATTAACCAGAAAGTACATATTTCTAAGCTCACAGGATAACTACTACTCCTGCCTAAATTTTAAAATGAAACCACACTTATTTAAAGAAGAATTTACAACATTGAAAAGTTTATCACTAGCTGAGCTACCATTTGATTTTTCAGAATATGATGGTATCTATATATATATATACAAGGCTAATATGCAAAGTGTCCCCTTGAGAGTTCAACTGGGAGACTGGAAATTTGATCTCTCGCTATGACATATGCTGACCACCAGGGGGCAGTGAGGAAGGAAGGAAGGCCTTGGCCAGCAGCTGGAAGGCCCTGACTGGCCCTGATCATCGGCCAGGCCTAGGGACCCTACACATGCACGAATTTTGTACACTGGGCCTCTAGTGCTTAAATAATGACCCAATAAGCTTTCTGATTCTTTTTGTTGGTATTTTGATTATCTCATGCCTATGTTACCAATTCTTCAGAATTTTTAGCACAGCAAAATCATTTCTATGATCAGAATCCTGGTATCGGGTCTAGTTTAAATTACAAATGATTTTTTAGCATTTACATAATACAGCATGTGCTTCAGTCATGTTGATGCATATTTCTCAAGTATTTCCCTAGTTGTGAGATTCATATTATTCCTATTGCCTTGGTTAGCACAGAGGCATGGAATATATGTGTTTATTTATCAATGCAAATATATTGAGACAAATTGAAAAATTGCAGTGAAGCCCAAGGGTGCCTTCATTTAATTTGAGAATTATGCAACTGTCTCCAAAACACTGTCCAATGTTGATTTTTTAAAACAAATTCTTTACATTATCTAAAAGAAGATTAACAAATAATATCCTTTTTCATATGCTAAAGCAAAGAAGCAGTTTTATACAAAGACATGCTACAATACCCACCTGGAGTCTTCTCTTTTATTTGTTCCAATTTATATCTAATACTTAATGCATCAGTGCTGTCCTTCTCCTCTCAGAAGCCTCTTTTAATTTCATTCACCATTACGGTGATTCATTATCCTTGTCCTCTTGTCTCTTCTGATCTGATGCTTTATTGCATATTCCTATAATAGTTTTCTTCAAGCACCACTTCTAATTCCTGACCATTAAGGACTCTGTCTCAATTTCACATTACAAAATCTGCCTTTCCTCATCAGTTCTATGAGTTTCTAGCTACCTTGGTATATTGCTAATTTGAAGTTGATGACTCCCAATGCTCCCCTTTCTATTTGTCCTCTCATCTTGGATCAACAATCATAAACAATTGATAGGGAAGACACATGAGACACTCAGGGTCATCCACACAGAGAAGTTTGGACTACAGAGTCATACAAAGCAGGTTTTTTTAACCTCAGAATATTGATACTTTGGACTGGAAAATTTTTCATCATGGGGGGATTATCCTGTGCAATGGAGAATGTTCAGCAGCATTCCTGGCCTCCATCTACTAAATGACAGTAGAAGCCATCCCCCACAGAGTTGCAACAAGCTAAAAGATTTCTTGACAATATATATGTACCCTGGGGGCCAAAACCAGTCATAATAACTATGGATCTATAAGATCATTTGTAAGGTCCATCTGCTTTGTATATAGAACATTTCTTTAGCTCACAAGTGTATTTTTAAGTCCTTAAATAGTTAGTGTTGTCATTGATGCTTATCCTTCTATGATATTTATCTCATGATGGCTTTTCAATACCCTTTCATTCTCCAGTTCCTTAAGTAATTGTTGTCTTATTCGAGACTTTATATTGAGATTTACTGCAAAATAAGGTTTAGTTTTTATATGAAATTTAGGAAGCTATAAGCTATCAGACATCTGAAACTCAATATGGTTTGCTATGCTGCTATATTATGGGAACAATATTAGAAAAGGTATTTAGGAATTCATATAGTGACCTAGAAAGCTATGTTTGAATATTGAAAAAGGGGACTGACTGTTTAACAACAATCCCAGGCTGACTGACCTTAAGGACTGTGAATGTTTACCCTGAACCAAAGTAAGATCACGACATCTGCATATGGCGTTCTGCCATTAATTCTTGTGAGGACATAAAATTATATCACATTTCTGGAAAGAAACAAAGTTAATACACATTGAGTGACTCTAAGAATATTGATATCTTCTTAACAAGTAATTACATTTTTAATCATCTATATATAATTAGTTACTCATATAACTAGATTAGACCTTTCTTTTGAGCTCTAGTCACACACATCCAACTGCATACTTTATATCTCTACTGTAGTATTTCAATGCATCTATCTGAATTTAACAATTGCAAAATTGAATTTTAAATTTGCAGTATTCTCCAACCACTTGGTTTTCTGCCTGCCTCTCTAAAATAATCTGAAACCACTCTCCCCTTGCTCATTGTGGAGATTTAAAAAAGGCCAACTGTTTTTGACTCTCCTATTACTGGAGGAGGGATCTATGTCCACTCCCCTTAAATTTGGGTGTGCCTCTGATTTCTTCAATCACTAAGGTATAGCAGCAGTAATGCCGGGTGACCAATGAGGCTAGAATAGAGAAGGCTATGAAGCTTGGAACGTTTGCTCTCTGAAGGCTTTCCCAGGATTTTCCTTCTCAGATATGTAAGTAAAAAAGGCCCAGATAATTTCAGCTCAGTCAGTTGAATCACTCCTAACTCATTTGTTTCTTTCCTGCTAAGGCCCCAGATAAATCACATCTTTTCTGTCCAGTCTAAATCCCTTACCCATAAAATCCATCCTATATAAAAAAAGCCTAATATGCAAATTGTCCCCTCAACCAGGAGTTCGACCAGGGGGCAGAACTGGCCGGCCAACCGCGGGAAGGGAGGTCCCTGCTGGCAGCCAGCAGCCGGCAGCCGGCAACCGCTAGGGACCCTACCTGTGCACAAATTTCATGCACTGGGCCTCTCATGAGTATAATAAAGTGGTGGTTGTTTTATGCCACTAAATTTAGCCTTGCTTCTTATAAAATGATAGTAACTACAAAATTTAGCATTATTTTTGCTCCTAGAAGGCCTTGAATTCTCTTTTACCTTAGACCTATATAAATGTGATTGCCTGAGCATCCATTCATTGGTTCCTGTGACTGTGCCTCCTTTCTTTGGAAAATCAGTCTTGGCTGACAGAAGATGTCTTGCCTGGGAAATTGCATCTCTCCCATGGTTGCAATGCAGCTCTCAGCCAATGAATGAGTAATACACTGTTATACAGGTACAAATGGTCAGCCCCTTACCTCATGGAGGGGAGAGCTCTACAGTATGGTTTATGTTCCAGAGCCCTTCTCCTATGGTTTAGGCCAAGGATAGACTTTCCCTGAAAACACTTCCTTACTCAGCTTTTGCCCCTTTCCTATTCTGCTTGTCTGGCTCTTTCCTGTGCTTTGCATCTCAGCATATTTGCCACAACCTAAGATAGGAAGAATTTCCTATCCAAGCTGGTTTCCACACTTCCCATCTACATGATATTCTATCATAGCACTCTGTTGATTTCTTCACATAGTTTTTCTCAATGAAAGCCTATTTTTATTAATATAATGCCAGTTTAGTGTCTATACTTCTTTCTCTACCACTGAATATGAAGACTATGGCTTTTTTTACTTACTATTGCATTCCCAGTCCTTATGCCACAATGCCTGATAGATAGCAGATTCTCAATATATATAAATTGAATATGTAAGTAGCTAGAAAGATAAGTTTCCTAAGGTTATAATCAAAGATGCATATAAAAATAAATTTTTAAATATGTGAATAATAATATTTGAATGGTAAAAGCTGAAGTTCCCACTCATAATATTTTATTGAAAAGCTATGTTAATTAACCATTAAGAATAATATTTTAAAATAATTTTCTGATTCTTTTCATTATTTACTTTTAATTTTTAAAATGTATCTTTATTTTTGAAAGTAATACAGATGTTCCCTTTTTGTTCCCAATTGACTCTCCTCCCTACACCCCACTTTCCTCCATGCCTTTACTATACTATTGTCTGTGTCCAGGGGTTGCTTCTATGTCTCTGGATCTATTTTGTTCATCAGTTTATTTTGTTCATTAGATTCCATATATGAGTGATATCATGTGGTACTTGTCTTTCTCTGGCTGATTTACTTTGCTCATCATAAACTCTCCAGGCCAATCCATGTTGTCTCAAAGACTAGGAGATTTTTCTTTTTTACAGATGTATAGTATTCCATGGTATAAATGTACCACAGCATTTTTTATCCACTCTCATCTACTGATGGACACTTGGGTTATTTCCAGATCTTAGCTATTATAAATAGCACTGTTATGAACATACGAGTGCATATATTCTTTCTGATTGTTGCTTCGTGTTTCTTAGGATATATTCCTAGAAGTGGGAGCAGTAGGTCAAATGGCAGTTCCATTTTTAATTTTTTGAGGAAGCTCCATACTGTTTTCCATAGTGGCTTCGCCAATCTACATTCCCACCAGCAGTGTATTAGGATTCCCTCTTCTCCACATCCTCACCAACACTTGTCGTTTGTTAATTTGTTGATGATAGCCATTCTGATAGTGTGAGGTGATAACTCATTATTATTTTAATTTGCATCTCTCTGGTGATTAGTGTCTTTGAACATCTTTTTCATGTCTCTTGGACATCCATCTGTCAACTTTGGAGAAGTGTCTGTTTAGGTCCTTTGCCCATTTTTTTATTGGATTGTCTTAATTTTGTTAAGTTGTATGAGATTCTTATATATTTTGAAAATGAACCCTTATCATATGTATCATTGGCAAATATGTTCTCCCATGCAGAAGGATCCATTTTCATTTTGTTTATGGTTTCTGATGTGCAGAAGTTTTTTATTTTGATGTAGTCCCATTTATTTATTTTCTTCTTTGTTTCCCTTGCCCTAGGTCACTGTGGTCGGCAAACTGCGGCTTGCGAGCCACATGCGGCTCTTTGGCCCCTTGAGTGTGGCTCTTTCACAAAATACCACGTGCAGGTGAGTGTACAGTGCGATTGAAACTTTGTGACCCATGCGCAGAAGTTGGTTTTCGGCCTGGGCGAGTCTATTTTGAAGAAGTACAGTTGATATTTGGCTCTGTTGACTAATGAGTTTGCTGAACACTGCTAGGAGATGTATTGGCAAACATATTGCTACAAGAGATATCTGAGATTTTGCTGGCTATGCTCTTTTCTAGTGGTTTTATGGTTTCACAGCTTACATTTAAGTCTTTTATCCATTTTGAGTTTATTCCTGTGTAAGGCATAATTTGGTGGTCTAGTTTCATTTTTTTGCATGTACCTGTCCAATTTTCCCAATGCCATTTTTAAAAGAGACTGTCTTTACTCAATTATGTGCTTTTGCCTACTTTGTCAAATATTAAGTGAATGTAATGGCTTGGGTTGATATATGAGTTCTCTGTATTGTTCCAATGATCTATATGCCTGTTCTTGTGCTAGTACCAGGCTGTTTTGATTACAGTGGCTTTGTAGTTTAACTTGATATCTGGTATTGTGATCTCTCCAACTTTGTACTTCTTTCTCAAGATTGCTGTGGCTGTTCAGGGTCTTTTGTGGTTCCATATAAATTTTTGGAGAGTTTTATCTAGATCTGTAAAATATGCCATTGGTGTTTTAATAATAATTTTGATGAATCTATACATTGCTTTGGGGAGAGACATTTTAATGATGCTAATTCTACCAGTCCATGAACATGGTTTCAATCTCATCAGTGGTTTTTGGCCTTTTCATGTTATCTGACTCTTTCTGATTCAGTTTTAGAAGATTGTATTTTTCTAGGAATTTGTCCATTTCACCCAGATTATCCAATTTGTGGGCATATAGCTGTTCATAGTATTTTCTTACAATCCTTTGTATTTATGTGGTGTCAGTTGTTACTTCACCTCTTTTGTTTCTAATTTTATTTATTTGCGCTCTTTCTCTTTGTTTCTTGATGAGTCTGGTTAAAGTTTCATTAATCTTGTTTATTGTTTCAAAGAACTAGCCCTTGGTTTCATTAAACTTATGTACTGTTTTATAGTCTCTATGTCATATATTTCCACTCTAATATTTATTATTTCCTTCCTTCTACTTATTCTGGACTTTTCTTATTGTTCTCTTTCTAAGATTTTACGTTGTATGGTTAGATAACATTAAAATTTGTTCCTTTTTTTGGGTAGGCCTCTAGTGCTATTAACTTCCCTTTGAAGACTGCTTTTACTGTGTCCCATTGATTTGGGCTTGTTGTGTGTTCATTTTCATTTGTTTCTAGAAGTTTTTTTTTAATTTCTTTATTGATCTCATTAGTAACCCATTAATTTTCTAAAACATTCTAAGTAGCCCCCATCTTCTTAATGTTTTAATCTTTTTTAATGGTGTTTTTAGTGTAATTGATATTTAATTTCATGCCATTGTGAACCAAGAAGATGATTGATATGTTTTCAATCTTCTTGAACTTGTAGAGTCTTCTTTTGGGTCCTAACATGTGGTCTACCTTTGAGAATGTCCCATGTGAACAATAGAGCAATGCATATTCTGCAGCTTTGGGGTGAAATGTTCTGTAAATATCAATTAAATTAAGTGTGTCATTTAGAGTCACTCTTTTGTTGTTGATTATTTTTTTTTTTTTGGTCTGGAACATCTATTCAGTGAAGCCAATGTGGTGTTAAAACCCCATACTATGACTATATTGCTGTTGATCTCTCCCTTAAAGTACTCCAGAAGATTTTTATATATTTAGGTGCTCCTATATAGGATGCATATGTTTACCAGAGTTATAGTCTCTTAGGTGATCCTATGTTGGATGCATATGTTTACCAGGGTTAAATCCTCTTGTTGTTTTGATCCCTTTGGTATTATGTAGTGGCCTTTATTGTCTCTCATGATGGCCTTCATTTTGAAATCTATTTGCCAGATATGAGTATTGCTAGCCCAGTTTTTTTCTCATTTCCATTTGCATAGAAAAATTTTTTCCCATTCTTTCATTGTCATCCTGTGTGAGTCTTTTGTTATGAGGTGGGTCTCTTGTAGACAGCATATATGGCTCATATTTTTTTTTTTCTCCGACAAATTTTATTTTGGGAAAGGAATGGATTTTGAGGAGAAAAAACATGGGGCAGAGAGGTATGGAATAGAAAATAAATACAAATGTAAGCTTCTTTGCTAATTGTTTTATAACCACAACAAATGAGTACAGCGAATACCCTGTACAAAACAACACAATAAAGGTTCAAGATCAAGGTGTTCCTTTAGGCAAGGCTGAAGATTTCAGTCTCTGGTATTTGGAATTTAGGCTGCAATCCTTATTTTTGGATGGATCACTGGATGTGTAGTACAGTCCATGCTTTTAACCTGATTTGAACAGAAGAATGGCCACTTGGCC
This sequence comes from Myotis brandtii, assembly GCF_000412655.1. Lineage (NCBI taxonomy): Eukaryota > Metazoa > Chordata > Mammalia > Chiroptera > Vespertilionidae > Myotis > Myotis brandtii. The sequence continues at coordinate 291,406 of NW_005361076.1, forward strand.
CAGGTAGAAGTAGATGAAGTGTTTGGTTTCATGTGTCACGTAACTACCGAAGTTCCTCCCCACGATGCAGTGCCAGGTGGGGTTGTACTTCTTGTCAAACTCCTTCTTAATATGGGCCGTAATGTCCTTTTCTATGTTGTATTTCTCCAACGTCTGAGTAGCACATTCCATGGAGTCATGTTGCATCTCCTCCGACATATCAGCATTTTTGATCACCACCTTTCGGTCGCACATGGTTACAGTGGAGCAGCGGCTGGCCGACTGCAACAGTCTCCTGGAGGAGGGGCTGGCGAGGCTCAGACCCAGCTAGAAGCCTTTGCTACCGAAGCCGTGGGTTATATTTTCTTATATATTCAGCTAACATATGTCCTTTGATTGGAGCACTTAATCCACTTAAACTTAATGTTATTATTGATATGTACTTATTTATTCCCATTTTAATTCTTTATGCCTGTTTCTCTTTCTCCTTTTTTTTTTTTTTGCATTTTTACATCAGTCCCTTTAACATTTCTTGAAATGCTGCTTGGTGGTGATAAACTCCTTTAGCCTTTTTTTGTCCTAGTAACTCTTTTTTTAAAAAAATATATTTTATTGACTTTTTAACAGAGAGGAAGGGAGAGGGACAGAGATTCAGAAACAGCCAACACCCCATCCACTAAGCCAAACTGGTCAGGGCTGTCTGAGTAACTCTTTATTTCACCACCTATTTTAAATTAGAAGCCCAGTGCATGAAATTTGTGCACTCAGGGGGGTCCCTCAGCTCAGCCTGTGCCTTCTTGCAGTCCAGGAGCCCTCGAGGGATGTCCGTTGGACATCCCTAGCACTGTAGCGGAGGTGGGAGAGGCTCCCACCACTGCTGCTGTGCTCACCAACCTTGAGCCCAGCTTCTGGCTGAGCGGCGCTTCCCCTCTGGGAGCTCACTGACCACCAGGGGGCAGCTCCTGCATTGAGAGTCTACCCCTAGTGGTCAGTGAGCATCTTAGCAACCGGTTGTTCTGCTGTTTGGTCAATTTGCATATTAGCCTTTTATTATATAGGACTAGAGGCCTGGTGCACAAAAATTTGTGCACTGGCGGGGGAAGGGGGGTGGAGGGGGGGTGTCCCTCAGCCCCACTTGTGCCCTCTCACAGTCTGGGACCCCTCGGGAGATAACCACCTGCTGGCTTAGGCCCACTCCCCTGGTGGAAGATGGCAGGCCCGATCCCTCGGTAGGGCCGATCCGGGGGTTGGGGCACTGCCCTGCGTCATGCACACAGCAGGGCAGATGTGATACATGACATGACCTTTACAATAGACTTGCTCTAGGACATACTGTTGTATTTTTAAAGCTTCCATCCGCCCTCATTCCCTCCCTTCCTTTCCTTTTTCTTTTTTAGTGTTTAATGTAGTAATGGAAAATACATAGCTTGATAAAAATTTTTCATACATAAATATGGAAGTAGCTACTACTCAGATCATGGTATAGGACAGAATTCAGCAGACTTTTTTTCTGTAGAGGGCCAGGTAATAAGTAATTTAGGCTTTGTGGGCCATACAGTCTTTGTTGCAACATTCAACTCTGCCACTGAAGTTCTGAAAACAGCTGTTGGCCATAAGTAAATAATGGGTGTGGCTGTGTTCCAATAAAACTTTATTTATAAGATCAGGCACTGGGTCAGATTTGGCCCATGGCCATAGCTTGCTAAATCTTGATGTGGAATATTCCCAGCACCTCAGAATGCTCCCTTTTTTTCCTTTCATAATCAACAGTAATTCTCCCCACCCATCTAGAGGTAACCACTATTTTGACATCTGTCACTATATACTAGTATATATATATGGATTCGTGTACTTTGAAAGGAACCATGGTGGTTCCTTGAAAGGCTGTGGTGGGCACAGAGGCGGGGCTCAGCCCATCCTCTGTGCCCCCGCCCGGCCCCTCCCACTGCGGTCCCCAGTCCCCCGTCTGCCGGCAATCCCGCTCCCGCTGCCACCACTCCCAAGCACTGATGGCGCATGTCCCGCTCACACCCGCTAATGGCACAGAGTGATTGGGGCCGGTGCCAGCAGTGGGTGCAAGCAGGGCTGGCGCTGTCAGGGGGTGCAAGTGGCAGCTGCTGCCCTGATCGCCCCTCAGGAGCAGGGGGAGGTGGAGTAGCCCTCAGGGGTGATTGGGGCCGGCAGCTGCCACTCACACCCGCTGATAGTGCCGAGCAATCGGGGCCAGCACCAAGTGGCGGCTCTGGCCCTGGCAGCAGATGCAAGCGGGGCTGGCACAGGCAGCAGGTGCGAGTGCTGGGTGGGACCCTGGAGCACGGGAGCAAAGAATTTTCAGTAACCATCAGAGGCTCACCTCGATGACAGCAACTGGTGCCCCACCTTGGTCTGGCACCCCTGCTCACCTGCTCCACCATCCCGCCACCACTGACACCCGCCATGTTCCGCACTCTGCTGCCTGCTGCCAATGCCTGCCCCCTGGTGGTCAGCGCACGTCATAGCGACCAGTTCAATTGTTCCGCCGTTCGGTCTATTTGCATATTAGGGTTTTATATATAGAGATAATAGCCTTGTTGTATAGAGTAATCTTGGTCTCAGATCTTTGCTTTTCATTACCTTAAAAACTTAATACCATTCCCATCTGGCCTGTAGTTTCTGATGAGAAATCAGCTCACAGCCTTATGGGAGCTCCTTAGTAGGTAACACATTGCTTTTCTCTCGCTTCCTTTAAGATTCTTTGTCTTTAATTTTTGGCATTTCGATTATGCTGTGTCTTGGCATGGACCTGTTATAGTTCTTTTTGCTTGATAGTTTCTGTGCATCCTGAACTTGTGTAACTTTTTCCTTCACCAGGTTAAGGGCATTTTCTGTCATCATTTCTTTAAATGTGTTCTCTATCCCTTGCTCACTTTCTTCCCATTCTGGTACTCGTATGATGTGGATATCATGTTTCATATTATACCACAATTCCCTTAAACTGTCCACCTGTTTTTTAATTGTATTTTCTTTTTGGTTCTCTGATTGAATGATTTTCTCTACCTGTATTCTAATTCACTGACCCAATCTTTGGCTTCCTCTAATCTGCTATTTATTCCTCCCAATATATTCATTATTTTTGCTATGTCATTCTTTATTTCCAGATGGTCATTTTTCATAGTTTCTATGTTTCATCTCATGCTGCTGAACATCCTTATAAATATTACTCTAAGCTCTATATTGAATAAATTGCTTATCTCCATTTCATTTAGCTCTTCTCCTGGAAAATTTTCTTGTTCTTTCATTTGGGGCTTTTTGTTTCTTTGTTTCTCAATTTTGACAGTCTGCTTAAGTTTGTTTCTATGTATTAGGTATATATTCTATTACTCCCAGTTTTTTGGAGGATATCTGGTACAGGCCAATGTCAGATACTGTTGGTGACTGGCCCTGAGTACTGTGTTTTGAGCTATCATCAATCCACAGCTTGTGGCTCACTCTGTTAGGGCTGGTGTGTTTGGAAAAACCAAATGAACACCAATGTCTGCTTTTCCTAGCCCTGGGTCCAGAAGCAGATCATTTAGAGACTCAAAACATCCAGAGATCTGCCTCTCTGCAATCTGATTGTTATTGTCAGCTTCTTAATGAACCTCAGGGTGTAGATGAACTCCATGGGGTGGGGCTAGAGGTTTTCCAATGGGCATGGCAATTATTCCCCCCCCCCCAGGCTAAAGTTGCCTGGATCCTAAATGTCTGCCTGAGAAAGATGCCCTCTGCAGTATTGGGGAATGGCTCAGCACAGGAATCCAGGTGGCTGCCCTCTGAGCTCTATACCCAGAACTACCAACTCTGCATTTTCCTCATACAACTCTAGTCCACTCTGCCCTCCCCTTGCCAGAGACCAAGGTGAGTGATTGCACACAAAATTTTGTGCATTGGCTCTTTAAGAGTGTGCCTGCATTTCTAGCTATTCTCCCTGGCAGACAGAAACTCCACTGTTTTTCACAGCCAGATTTTATGTGGCCACTTTTCTGTGTGCTCCTCTAGGCTGGGAAGCCCAGCTTAGGATTTAAACTGCAGAGTTCTCAGTGGGAACGTTCCACAGCTGAAATATCCCTCCAGAATTTCAGCTTCTGCTGTGGGAATCAGCCAGCCCTCTCATGCCTCCACACTTCCTACCAGTCTCAGTATAGTTTCCACTTTATGTCCTTCATTATAAGGGTTCTCTCCTGGTAGCCTTCAGTTGATTATTCAGGATGTTTTTTCTATATTTTAGTTATAATGCCAATTTGGTGTTGGGAACATGTAAATGTAGCTTCCACTTAAGCAGCCCCCATCTTGGAATTCTCTCTCCTTATTCCTTTAATTTTAATGAAATACAAATACCCATGACAAAGCATTCATTAAGCAAATCAGCATTAAAATATAAATAATATAGCATCTTAGTTACACACATTTGTGCACACATGTGTGCACACACAGAAACACACACAGACTGGAAGGAATACATTAAAGATTAGTAATGGATATAAGTGGGTGATATTATTGTTAACTTTTGTTTTCTTCTTTGAAATCTCTTCTTGAATATTTTCAAATTATCAATAGTAAGTATGAATTCCTTTTATAAATAGAAACAAATACTGATTAAAGCATTACATGAGACAGAGTGTCTCAGGTATTTTGGGACAATATAACACCAGTGGTAGCTGCTTATATTCTCTTCCTTTATGTAGTTGTTCAGAATTTTAAATATGTTTCCTAAGAACATGATTCATTGAGAGTCTTATAAGTGGCCACTCGAAGGATACTAGAGGATATGCTATGAGTTTCCTTTTAGAGTTTGTGCTGGAAGAAGTAAATACTAAGTTACCCACACAATGAAAAAGTCCAGGAACTATTTGAGGATGTAAGGAACACTAGGGGTTCACATGAGAGACTCCAGGTGTAACTATGGGGAATATGTTGTGAATAGGAAACACAGATAAGGATGAAGGGTTGTAAGAGTCATTCTTAAGAGAAATAGATACCTTCTTTAAGAAGAACTGCCAATAGAAGTTATTGGAACTAAGATACACACACACACACACACACACACACACACACACACACACACAAATAATAATGACTTTCTCCAGAAAATACCATTAGGCATGGCTGGTTGAATGATAAGCTAAGACTGGATATTAGTATTCAGAATTCTCTGGTCCTGGTCATCACTTGCTCATCCATGGCATATTGAGGAGAACAGAAAGGCTTGCCCTTCAGTGTTTTATAACAGTTGTGTTACTACTTTCCATTATTTGACCTAGTAGGGTATCAGATAATGGAATTTTATGAAGAAAAGCTGATGATGGTTTCACCTCTTATGATGATCTTCCTTGGTAACATCATCCACATTTTTCAAAGGCTGAAAGTTCTGAAGAAGGGCTGGCATTCTTGTGCGTTCCTACTTTGTGTGCACTCTTGTTGCTTGCTTATACTGTGTAAACATATTTTCAAAGACCATTGTAACTTCTTCAAATCTGAAACTTGGAATTATGCCCAAACTACAGAATCTCCATTTGGGGGCCAGCATATCAATCACATTCAATGACAGTGTCTTATTGATTTATTAGGTACACAAATCCAGTGAACTTTTCATGAATGCATATTATAAACATACAATACATTTTCTTTTTTTCTGGTCAAGCATTTGTTTCCTAAATACCTGTTTGTAAAATTTATTTAAAATATATTTTTAGCTTTTACTGTTCTGTGAGTGCTGTCTAAGAGTTTATCTATTATCTTTCTAGGAATCTTTTTCCTTGATCTTTATGAGGAAACATTGTTTGTATTAAGATGATTAAACATCTACTGTGCACTGCCAGAGTTTTAGTTTCTACAAAAGCCTTTCCTCTTGTCTTTGACAGCTATTTACATTATTCCCTAACGCCATCGGTACCCTATCCAATTCTTTGGGTTTCCAGGCCTCCTGTGCTCCTATGATAGTTTCCATTTACTTCCCAAGGATCCTCAGAGACCACCACATTTATACCTTCAGAGACCACTGCATTTATACCCTTCAAATTCTTTTGTTTTGTTTTGTTTCGTTTAAGAAAATATGTCTTTGGTTATTCACGTATGCATATTAGAAATAGGCTGGCATTCAGAATTAAGACTTAGATAATGTGATGATAGTTTTGCTACCTATAGATTTACCCCTGTTTCTGGCAGAAGTCTGTATAATATTTTCCTGGGAAACAAAAAGATTGTCTATCTTATTTTTACATTTTCAAAATAATTAAACTTTTAATCATCTATGTTCATTGTTTTATTGTTGATCAAGTAAACACATTAGAATGTTTTCTAAATAATATATAACCATGACTATTAAGAAAATGAATATAAA
>NW_005361076.1:297832-313067 GCF_000412655.1 Myotis brandtii
AGAGAGAGGTAATATTAGACTTCTAATAATTTAACCTCTCAGCAGAAAGTCACATAATTTTCTTCATTTTAATTTTTTCCTAAGGAGATTTTCAATGTCACACGGATACCTATCCTATTCCTTTATTTTATTGTAACTTAGTTTGTTATTAGTCATTGCATTCTAATTTCTTTGTCAAATCTTTTTTTCTAATTTATTATTATGTTGCACACAATTTTGTACCTGGCCTAGAGTTGCATGGGGCTAAACTCTAGAACTTAACTTAGTCAACAGATACTCATTCTTCTGAGACAACACCTTACTCCTAGCTGTCACACATCATAAAAATTATTCTCTCCAAAGAACTGAGTATAGAAACTTTATTTCAACACATTTGCTAAGCTTCCATCTAAACAAGGTAGGCTATGTTGGGAACATAAGGATAACTAGGACTCAAGTGTTGCTGAGGAATGGTCCCTGTAAACAAGGTTCAGTGGGAGTAGGCCAAGAGAAGAGACAACAGTATCATACTTCTGGGCATATTTGTGAAATAATGAGTAGACTGGTTTGGTTGCAGTATGAGGATAAAGAAAAGGAAATTTGGCCTCAAATGAAAGATAACATATACTTTAGTTAGTTGTTATTAATCCTCATATGAAAATATTTTTCCATTGATTTTTAGAAATAGAGGAAGGAAGGGGAGAGACAGAGAGAGAAACATCTATGTGAAAGAGACACATCGTTCGGTTGCCTCCTGCACATGCCCGGACAAGGACCTGAAATGGAGCCTTCAACCCAGGTGCATACCCTTGACTGGAATTGAACCTGGGACCCTTCAGTCCATGGGCAGACACTCTATCCAAACCAGCTAGGGTGAGAACATACACTTTAAAGCTAAGGAATAGGGTCTTCATTCTTTAGTTTAGTGAAAGCCAATGCAAGTTTGTGGTAATGAGATTAGTCAGAGAATATAAATTTGTTAGTAGTATGTGGGATACACTAGAATGAGGAATGATTAAAATAACAGAAACCTAGCAAAAGACTATTATGTTAAACACGGAAGAGATGAGATATGACTTTAGAAATAGGAATGTGGGGAAGGGAATGGATTAAACAGACTTTATCAAGACAGAATGAACAAAAATCAGAACTTATTTAAATTGTTGTCATTTTTCCTAGAATTGGGGCCCTTTTTAAAATTGTACCACATTTAAATATGACCCCTGATATTCATGTATATTATTTTCCTTCCTTGTTTGTCTGGTTATTGCTCACAATTCTATTCCTAGCTTTGTGGCACCTAATAGTCTTATCTCTAACTTTCCATAGCCATGTTGAACATTACATTTTAATTACTTATCAGACTTAATTCACTGGCTTACTGATATTAGCCTTCAACTTGTTTCTCTGTGATACTGCTTTATGTCTCAGTTATACTAGACATATGGTAAATGCATTGATCAATATTTTTAAAATGTGGGAGGAGAGACACATGTTGAAGTAAAACAATGACTTTATTTTTCTATATTTAGGATGTCCATATGAGGAGCATATGATGGAAAATGTTTGTGGGGTTGGTAATGAGAATTATCCAATCCAAAGAATGTTTTTATGTTGTGATTTGTAGTTTAAATTTAGATCTTCAGAAAGTGAAAATTATCTGTTAAATCAAGCATATGTAATCTGTAAAAATGATGACAAAAATCAAGCTCTGGTGTGTTCTATTGATGACTATTGTGTGAAGTTTATCATATTTCCAAAACATAATATTGTATATTTATTCATATTTTAATGTCAGTGATCAGTGTTCATTTAGAGCACACTCAGCATTTCCACATAATTTCCCTTATTAAATTTTGTATATACAATTACTTACTTTGAATTTAAATGGCTACTTTTAATAGTGAGAACAGACATTTCAGTATAATCAAAAAGGAGGAAATTAAGAAATTCATTTTTTGCTGCTTAACCTCTGAATTTTTTTTGCTATTTCACAATTTCCTCATTATTTGGCTTCATGACTTCATTATAATTAATTGATTTCTGTGCTATGTTTATATAAAAAGTACTGCTAATGAATATGCAAGCGCAGAGGCTATTACCTTTACAACTCTAATTCCTTAAATATTGCTGAAAATAAAGTCTAGCAGGTGACAGCAATATTTATGATGAAAACTCTGACTCGTGATTTGATGAAGGGCACATTTAACTCTATAATTTCTTTTGCGTCTTGACAAGGTCTGTAATTTCTGTACCCCCTCAGGAAATTATACGGTTGATTTACAGTTCAAAGAGTCTCAGTAGGATATTGACTCCATTTATAAGTTGGAAAATTAGAATTACTAGGCTTAAGAATTTAACCTCAAGTGACTTGAATTGTGGGTGTGTATTTCCCTTCTCTGTGAAGACAGCACTGCTCTAATGATAGCACTGATGTCTGTATGTGGCTTCTTCGCCTATTTAATCTACTGTGTGTGTACAAAGATACTAGAATGAGTAAGCAATTCAATATTTATGTCAGGCCACAAATAAAAAAATCACAGACTATATTATTATTTCATTATTTCAGTAGAATATCTTAAATTTTATAACATATCACAAAAGGATAATAAATGAATTTTTGGAGGGCATTTTTCTCTATCAATGTGATGTAATTCTAACTGGAATGTTAGGAAAATTGACAAAAATGGTTCCAAAGAGAAATCCCACAATTCACTTGATATTAGAAAACAATATCAAAAAGTTAGATGACAATATAAAATATGTTGTTAAAATATTTTTATAAACTCACTCTAATATATAATATCTAGTTTGCCAAATGCTTATATGAGTAGAATGTAACAGGTGTCACCATGTTTCCTCCAACCTGGTGAAGGAACATAACAGAGGTATAACCAACCAGTGTTACTATAGATAATACTTTTTGCAAGGGACTGAGATATAAAGTTGCTATCTAAATTGTTCAGTTAAGCCCAGCCAGGGTGACTCAGTGGTTGTGCATCAACCCATGAACAAGAGGTCACAGGTTCAATACTCAAGGCACATGCCCAAGTTGTGAGCTCAATCCCCAGTAGGGGGGCGTGCAGGAGGCAGCTGATCCATTATTCTCATCATTGATGTCTTTCTCTCTCTCTCTCTCTCTCTCTCTCTCTCTCTCTTTCTCCATCTCTCTCTCCCTCTCTCTCTCTCCTCCTTTTTCTGTGAAATCAATAAAATGTATATTTTAAAAACTATTCACTTAAGAGTACAAGGTTAAAATGAAGAGGAAGTTTTGTCCCAGGCTAAGTGTTTGAGAGTTCTTGGCTATTGGTTTAGGAAAAACTTAAGGCAGGATAAGTTGAGATTTAGAGAAGATTCTCTAAGAGCATTTTCTTTGGATGACAGCATGTGTGCTATGGTGAGGATTTGTTTTATCACCAGATCTACAAATCAATATAATTCCATCTATTCTGTATTGTTTTCAGTCCATAGAGAGCTAGACTATCATTTAATTTCTATGGGATTTTCTCATCTGAGTCACATAGGAGATACTGGGCTTCAAGCCTGACTCAAATCCACAGGAGGTTTTATCTCTTCAGGAGGTATTAGAGGATGATTTTAAGATTATTTTTATTTGTACTGATTAATGTGAAAATATCACATGATAATATGTGGAGGAACTAGTGGCATAACTTCATTTATCCATTGATATGCTCATTTATCCAAATCTATTATTTGCCAGGCTCTGTTCCAAGTAGAGGTCATTTAACATTGAACAAAACAGATAAAAATCTATCCTCTGAATTCTTACATACAGTTGGAAAGACAAACAATTAACAAGATGAATAGGTAAATTAGGTAGGAAAGTGTATAATGAAAAGCGTTAAGGAGGAAAAATATAGGAATATAGCCAGGTAGAAGGTGTTCGTGGTGGAGGACTGCAATTTAAACTCTGGAGGAAGAGAAAATACTAACCAGACTGAAAAGAAAAAGAATCACTGTGCAATTGTATCTTTAGTAATGAACAAGTATTCTAAGTTTGTAAACCCACTCCTATAAATATTAGACATAAAGCAAATTATACCAATTTGGATTTTTTTAACTTACAGAAAATGTTCCAAATCATCATCTTTCATTGGTGCATACTAGAATTTACCTAAATATTTTTTCTATTACATTCCTGAAATGATTTATTAGGGAAGTTGGAAAATTCATTTAAGATATACTTATTAGGCATTTTTTGCTACAAAAGAGAAAGTGATATTATACCTTTCAAATGAACAAAATATATCAAATAACATTCTGTACGTAAATGTTGGATAAGAGGCACGGTGAGACTGTGATCCCTGAGAGAAGATAAACAGCAAAATTATCTCTGCCCACCCCGCATCTCTCTAACAGGAGACACTTTCTAGACTGGAACAAAAAAAGTGGAGATCAAACAAGGATGGATGGACTATCTGAGCAGAGCAAAAAGAGATATAATCATTCATGGCTATTGACAGAGCTCTAATTTGAGGGAATGGGTATTGACAAAAAAGGAAACTGGTCAGAGAAGTAGCTCTATTCAAGTCTCCTTCTATCACCATTTATCCCCCTTTTGCCCTCTTCTACCTCCTCCACTCCCCTTTCCCTCTGGTAATCACCCTACTGCTGTAGGTGTCAATGAGTGTTTCTTTTTTAACTTAACCCCTTCATCTTTTTCACCCAATCCTCCAAACCCCCTCCCTTCTGACACCTGTAGGTCTGTTCTCTGTATTTATGAGTCTGTTTCTATTGTGCTTGTTAGCTAATTTTGTTCATTAGCTTCCACATATAAGTGAAATTACATGGTATTTATACTTCTCTGACTGGCTTATTTCACGATGGATAATACTCTCCAGGTCCATGTTGTCACAAAAATTAGGGCTTCTTTCCTTTGTATAGCCAAATAGTATTCCATTGTGAAAATGTACCACAGCATTTTTATCAATTGATCTATTGATGGACACTTGTTCTGTTTCCAAGTCTTAGCTATTGTAAATAAAGCTGCTATTAACATATTTTTTTTTCTGATTGAAGTTTCAGGATTCTTAGGATATATTCCCAGATGTGCAACCACTGGGTCATAAGTCAGTTCCATTTTTCCTTTTTTGAGGAAACTCCATACTGTTTTCCACAGTGGCTGCACCAGTCTGCATTCATACCAACAGTGCACAAGGGTTCAGTTTCCTCCACATCCTCACCAATACTTGTTGTTTGTTGATTTATTGATGATAGCCATTCTGACATGTGTGAGGTGATATCTCATTGTGATTTTAATTTGCATTTGTCTGATGATTAGTGACATTGAGCATCTTTTATTTTTTTATTTTTTAAAATATTTTATTGGTTTTTTACAGAGAGGAATAGAGAGTTAGAAACATCAATGAGAGAGAAACATTGATCAGCTGCCTCCTGCACACTCCCCACTGGGGATGTGTCCGCAACCAAGGTGCATGCCCTCGACCGGAATCAAACCTGGGACCTTTCAATCCGCAAGCCGAGGCTCTATCCACTGAGCCAAACCGGTTAGGGCGAGCATCTTTTAATATGCCTATTTTCTATCTATATGCCCTCTTTGGAGAAGTATTTATTCAGGTCCTTTGCCCAGGTTATTTAATCCTCACCATAAATTATACTTTTTATTGATTTTCTAGGAGAATAAGGGAAGGAGAGAGAGAGAGAGAGAGAAAGAGAGAGAGAGAGAGAGAGAATCTTTGATGTGAGGGAGACACATTGATTGGTTGCCTCCCGCACACGCCTCACAGTGGCTATGGACTGAACCTACAACCCCAGGTGTGTGCCCTTGACCAGGAATTCAATCCGGAACCCTTTGGTGTTATTGAACCCAGGACCCAACAATCTAACCACTGAGAAATACTGGCCAGGGCATAGGTATTTTTTTATGCAATTGTAAATGGATTTTTTTTTTTTAGTTTTCCATTCTGATAGTCCATTATTGGTATATAAAAATGCAACTGATTTATGGATATTTATTTTGTATCCTGCTACTTTACTGAACTTTTTAATCAGTACTAGTGGATTTTTGGTTTAATTTAGCTCTTTACCAGGGTCACAGAGCTTGGGTAAAATTAATTATTGTTGGTCTCCTCTTTTGTTCAAGATGACTAATGTTCATTTCTTGCTGAATAAATCAGAGAAACTTGGGAATGGAGTGAAGCTGAGTCTAAGCAAGTCTTCTAAATATTCTTAGTGTTTTTCCTGAAAAATAAGTTGAATGATCTATTGAGCATGTTGTTAGTCTGACACTTGTTGGATGGTCTTAGAAATCGTGTACTTGGTGAGACAAATGGCTGGGGATATAACAAACAAAATAAATACTAACAACTGTATAAGAGAATAAAACCAAGGCTTAAGGCCTCCAGGAGGTAATTGAGAGGATGCCAGGATGTTAGTGCTAATGTGTCCCTAGATAGCAGACGGTGGACATTGGTGATTGCCCAAAACATTTTTCGGTTTACATGTATGTTACAAATGTTTTTAATGATGGCATAGATGTTAGAGTTGTTTCAGAGATGACATGCACAGCAGCCACATCTGACCACGCACAAATGTCCCCTTGAGAAGCCAGAATCATATCCAATGACAAAGGGTTATGAAGGAATGCTTTTTCAAATTCTTGCAATTCTAGGGTGATTATGTTTATAGTTTTAATGTGATTACTCACAATTCTTGTTACCTCCTAGAACAAAGCTTGAAAAATGTGGGAGTTTTTATATATTTCCTAAGTGGAACTCCTGAAGGAGAGTCTGGGCAAGAACTTTGCTCTTATAGGGTCCTCAGTAGTGGTTAATTGTTCTAATTTTACCTATAGTTTTTTGAGTTTCCATTTCAGTGACTCTTTGTAACTAATTAAAAGTGAGAATCAGAGTTTCTTTTAAAAGCTGGAATCTTGTACCTGAGCTTTTATCTATAACACATAGTGGGTTTTTTCATATTACTTAGTTCTCTTGGGACTAGAAAATCCCAAGTCAGAGGTAACAGAACGTTTAGGATGAGAGAAAAGGCAGTCCAGTTAAAGATCAGAAGGGCTACTAAAATAATTTAGATAGCAGGATTATGTCCAACTAGTGGCCCGGTGCACGAATTTGTGCACCATTGGGTCCCTCGGCCTGGCCTGCAGGATCAGGTCAAAATTGACTCTCTGACACCTCCTGAGGGATTCTGAGTTGTGAGAAGGTGCAGGCCAGGCCGAGGGACCCCACTGGTGCAGGATCGGGGCTGGGGAAGGATGAGGGAGGTTGGCCAGTCAGGGAGGGATCATGGGAGGGCTCCAGGGCATGTTTGGCTCATCTCACTCAATTCTGATCAGCCAGACTCCAGCAGCAAGTTAACCTACCAGTTGGAGTGTCTGCCCCTGGTGGTCAGTGCATGTCATAGAGAGAGGTTGAGTGGCCTTAGCATATCATTAGCATATTATGCTTTGATTGGTTGAACGGATGACCAGACGACTGGACACTTAGCATATTAGGCTTTTATTAATAGGATAAGCAGGTATCAGTGAAATAGCTATAGAAAAGAAAAGTTTCCATGAAATAAAGAGACAGGGATATTTATAATATCAGATTTCTTGGATAACTTTACCAGTGAAATTAATTATCTGTTCACTTGAGAGAGCAAGTAAATACACTCAGTGGGGAAATTTCCTTCTACAGAAGTATTGCAATAGTAGTAAAAGTGACCCTTTTAAATGGGGAAGCTTCTAGCCAATGGGATAACATGCAAATAACGGTAAGGAAATATTCAGAGCCATGAGATTTAGAGAGTTGAATAAAATCCCATTTTCAATGGAGAAAGGGTCACATTGGATGTAGCTCTCTTCCTTGCCTTACCTTTACAAATTTGCCAGGATTATGGTTTTTTTTGTTTTGTTTTTTGACAAATGGGACAAGAGGGTACCACTTCTTCTAGGTAAGGAGTGAAGTTTAATCATCAATATTGGAGGAGTAGTTAATTTTTCTCCTGTGATAGGTAATCTTGTGAAGGTCATAGAATAAGTTTCAAACAAAAGACTGAGGCAAGATGAAGTAGTTTCTGGTTGTCTTAGAATCTCATTTGAGAGGATAATATATCCATCTTGTTTCAAATGACCTTTTCAATTTCAGAAGCCTTATAATAAGAGATTTTGATTTCCTTGATTAGAGGATCATGTTTTAAGTGGAATAAATAATATCTTGTCTGATTGCAATGGGATTGGGACAGATTTATAAACTGTTAATTTACATATTACAAGCTAATGAGTTTCCCTTGGCCTCAGGTATTTTATTGCCACATGAGCTTTAACTTTAAGTATAATCACCTCTTGTGGTAAAAATAATGCATTTAGAAGGTCAATCACCTATTTCCTGTTTTCAACTGGTATTCCAGGTTCAGTCATAAATCCTTTGGCTTTCCATAGCATACCAAAGTCATGTACTACTCCAAAAGCATATCTACTGTCATATAGACATTAACTCTTTTCTATAGCTAAAGTGCAGGCTCTTGTCACAGCCCAAAATTTTGTTACTGGAGTTGATTTTGTGTTGAGTAGAGGCTCATATTATACAGTGTTTTTAAAATCTGTAATGGCATATCCTACCTGGAAGCTCCCTACTAACGTGCAGAAGTATGTCCCATCAACAAATATAATGAAATGTGGATCAAAAAGAGGAAGTTCTGCAATACCAGAGTGGGGAAGGATTAAAGTTTGGGTAGCTAAAATGCAGTCATGTAATTGTTCTTCAGTCAACAGAGGAAGAAAATTAGTGGGATAAAAATGTTGACAACACTGAATAGGAATCAGAGAAGGAATGGAGAGTAATGTTAGCCAGAGAAAGCAAAAGTATCTCATAAGAGATAAGGATAGGGATTGAAAAAAGTTGCATCTTTTCAGTCAGGAGAAAGTTTCGAACAACATGGGGCATATGAATATTCAAGATATGAGCTAGCACATCATTCATGATTTGAGCACAGATCTGAAGGAGACTAAAATATACTTTGACCCAGTTATTCCATTTTTAGGACTATATCCTAAGAAACCCAAAACACCAATAAGAAAAAATGTATTTATCCCTATGTTCATAGTAGGGAATTTATAGTAGCTAAGATCTGGAAACAGCCCAAGGGCCGATCTGTAGTTGAGTGGATAAAAAAGCAGTAGTACATTTACACCTTGAAATACTATACATCAGTAAAAGAGAAAGATCTGTTACACTTTGAGACAGCTTGGAGGGACCTGGAGGGTATTGTGCTAAGTGAAATAAGTCAGTCAGAGAAAGACAAGTATCACATGATCTCACTCATATGTGGAATCTAATGAACAGAATAAACTGATGAACAAAATACATCAAATACATAGAAGTATTTAACAGGCTGTCAAATATCAGAGGGAAGGTGGAGCTGAGTGGGTCGGAAGAAATCAACCGAAGAACTGAGTAATCCTTAAACACAGACAATAGGGTGGTGAAGGTCTCAGCTGGGGGTGGTGGTGGGCTAGAAGGGGCCAATGGGGAAAAAATGGAAGATATGTAATACTTTCAACAATAAAGTTTAAAAAAGAGAGAGAGAGAGATTCATTGTATCAGCTCAGACACTATTTCTGTAATCATAGAAAGGAGATGCTATAGTAGAGATATTATGAATAAATGTTCACAATAGCCAATCATTCCCAGAAAGCCCACAAGTTGCCTGTTTACTTCAAGTATTTGCTCATTGAGAATTAGCTTGGGACTAGGGAACAAGTTTTTCCCTTCAAGGGAACTATCATGTCCTAGATAATGAGCCTGAGGACTGCAATGCTGTATTTTGTTTCTCAAAGCTTTATTTACACAAAGGACTACTATGTGGCTGTAAAAAAATAAGGAAATATTAACCTTTGCTATATCATGGGTGGCCCTGGAGATTATTATTTTAAGTGAAATAAGCCAGTCAGAGAAAGACAAATACCATATAATGTCACAAATATGTGAAATCTAATGAACAAAATAAACTGCAAAACAAAATAGAACCAGAGGCATGGATACTTATAATATACTGACAGATGTCAGAGGGAAGGGGGTGATGGGGACTGGATAAAAGAAGGTCAGAGATTAGCCAAAGAACATATACGCATAGCCTATGAACAGACAACAGTATGGTGAAGGCCAGGGGAGGGAACGGAGGGTTGGGTGGAGGTGGGCAATGGCAGGGGAGGAGGGACACCTACAATAGTGTCAACAACGAGATCAAATATATCCCTCTTTCAAGCCAGAGCTTCTATATTTATTGAGTACCTGTCAGTGAGTTATCAGTTCTACTGGAGCAAAGAATGAGGTCATTTACATATTGAATGAGTATTCAATTACACAGGAAAACAATATCCTTTAAATTTTTGTTTAATGTCTAAGGTGTTTATTTTCCAAAGTAAAAGCAAATAGGTCTTGGGAATTGTGGTGGAGGGATATTATAGTAGGGAATTTATAGTAGGGAATTTATAGTAGCTAAGATCTGGAAACAGCCCAAGGGCTGATCTGTAGTTGAGTGGATAAAAAAGCAGTAGTACTTTTTAATATCTAATGAGATATTAGAATGTCATGTGATCATTTAGGTATAGTTTGGTTTACTTTAAGTCTTTGTTAATTTTGACACATTTAGTGTTAAGGCCATAGAACCCTATGGGGGTATCTTCAGGTATTCTAAGAAGCTGGACTAATTGGCACAGATCAGGAAGCCCTGGAAAATATACCTCTAAAACTAACTTAAATTTTATGGAAAATTATCCTTTTGTTTTGTTTTGTTTTGTTTTGTTTTGTTTTGTATAAGGGAAATCCCTTTAAGTCTTTGTTAATTTTGACACATTTAGTGTTAAGGCCATAGAACCCTATGGGGGTATCTTCAGGTATTCTAAGAAGCTGGACTAATTGGCACAGATCAGGAAGCCCTGGAACATAAATCAACAACAGTAAAGTAATGGTATCAGGGATTATAGAAGTGAGAAGGATATTGAATTTGGGACTAAAAGAGAATGTAAGTTTTCCTATTTCATTTATGGCCCACAGATTTTGAACTAGTTGGCATCCTTTTTTCTTAGACTTTTTTCAACAAGCTAAGAAGCTGGAGTAGGAACCCAGAGTCCTTTGGCAATAAGTCCTTAAATAATAGGTCTGAAACCTTCAGTTGCTTCAGATTTTAAAGGATACTAGGGTAGTTTAAGGAGGAACATAGAGGTATCTATTTCCACATTTAAGACCACTCCAAATATATCTGTGTCTGTTGATCCTGTAGCCAAAGGGGATTTAAAAATATGAGTGAACATATTCTGAATGCTGGGACTGTCAAGGGATCTGGGAAGTATAAGGACAACAAGGAAATTGAGGTGACATATCAAAGGTGTTAGAGGACAAAGGTAAATCGGGGAGGATTATAGGTCTTCAAGAGTTAGTTCTTCAGGAGAACATAAATATCAGCATTCCAACTATAACTGTTTAACAGATTAACAGGGGTTGTGGATTTAACAAAAACCTATGTTGTATAGCATGGATTCCAAGAGATACATCAATCCTATATAATAAAAGGCTAATATGCAAATAGACCTAACAGCAGAACAACCGGAAAAACTGAACAACCAAACAACTGGTTGCTATAACATGTGCTGGTTGCCAGAACGTGCGCTGATCACCAGGGAGTATTTGTGGAACATGATGGGTGTCAGGGCCATGGCAGGAAGGTGGAGCAGGTGAGCGGGGGCGCCAGACCAAGGCGGGGCATCAGTCACTGTCATCAGGGTGAGCCTCTAGTGATTACTAAAAATTCTTTGCTCCCGTACACCACGGTCCTGCCAGGCACTCACACCCGCTGCTGGTGTCGGCCCCACTTGCACCCGCTGCTGGCACCCAGCGCCAGTCCCGATCAGTGGGTGCCATCAGCGGATGCAAGCAGCAGCTGCCAGCCTGGATCGTCCCTGAGGTCTTCTCCACTTCCCCCTGCTCCTGAGGGGATGATTGGGGCAGCAGCTGCTGCTCACACCCACTGATGGCGCCAGCCCCTCTTGCACCCGCTGCTGGTGCCAGCCACAATCACTCCACACCATCAGCAGGTGCTAGCGGGCCAGTGCCATCAGTGCATGGGAGTGGCTGCAGGAGCAGGGCTGCCAGCAGACAGGGGACCGGGGCCGTGGAGGGAGGGGCCAGGCAGGGATGCAGAGGATGGGCCGAGACCCACCCCTTTGCCTACTGCAGCCTCACAGCCCACAGTTCCTTTCAAGGTGCACAAATTCATTCACTGGGCCCCTAGTTAGATTATAAAGCAACAAAGCATGTAAGTTATCTAACACCACTACCAAGAGGGTTTATGTACTCCCAGAGAATCATGGTGGGGTGTTTTGAATTGTTAGGGGTAGAATAGGTGGTTCCAGTGTCTACCAGAAAGATGGTTTAATGCCCAATAACTGATTATTTCATCCAGTGTGTTTAAGGGTATTTGGGGGTAGACAGAAGCAAATTCCTTTTGGGAGTAATTGAGAATTGGATTCTTTTTCTTTTTTGTTAATCTTTAAACCAATATCCTTTTTTTGTACAATATCTACAGGTGTTCTAATATATGGGACATTGAAGTAAAGCTGAAGATTTCTTGAAGTCTTTCATATGATTACCTTCAAGTGGTTTCAGTTGAAGAGCCGTGAGTGAATGTTTAAATTTTATTTTTATTAGCTTGTGCATATTCATAGTATTTTATTAAAGCCTGGATCTCAGAGAGAAGGAAATTATGGAAATGTACACAATATTTTTAATATGGTCTCTTATTCATCACAGGGCCCACTAACAAAGCTAGTGACTAAAGTGAATGTCATGTGATCATTTAGGATTAGACCTGAATCATCCTTAGGGATGTTTTCCAAGCAGTGCCTATAGTTCGAGTATTATTCACTTTCTTGTGGTCTTCAATCCTTTTCTCCAATGTCCTTATCTCTGTGATATGTTATGGGTATAGTTTGGTTTACTTTAAGTCTTTGTTAATTTTGACACATTTAGTGTTAAGGCCATAGAACCCTATGGGGGTATCTTCAGGTATTCTAAGAAGCTGGACTAATTGGCACAGATCAGGAAGCCCTGGAAAATATACCTCTAAAACTAACTTAAATTTTATGGAAAATTATCCTTTTGTTTTGTTTTGTTTTGTTTTGTTTTGTTTTGTATAAGGGAAATCCTTATGATTGCATTCAAATCAACTTGAGAACAAGGCTTAAACATTACCTATTGGGGGATGGGAAGGGGGTGGCAAATGAGGTTTTGCAGATTTTTGTGCTTGGGAATCCAGCGCCAGGAAAGCAGGATCAAGGTTTTAAATAACTATCTACATATAATAAAGAGGTAATATGCAAATTGACCATCACCCCAACACACAAGATGGCCGCCCCCATGTGGTCAAAGATGGCTGGCAGGGGAGGGCAGTTGGGAGAGATCCGGCTTGCAAGGGAGGGCAGTTGGGGGTGATCAGGCCTGCAGGGGAGGGCAGTTGGGGGCAACCAGGCCTGCAGAGGAGGGCAATTGGGGGTGACCAAGCCGGCAAGGGAGGGCAGTTAGGGGCAATCAGGCAAGGTGAACAGTTAGGTGTCGATCAGGCTGGCAGGGGAGTGGTTAGGGGGTGATCAGGCTGGCAGGCAGAAGCGGTTAGGGGTAATCAGGCAGGCAGGCAGGCGAGCAGTTGATTCCAAGAATACATCAATCCTATATAATAAAAGGCTAATATGCAAATAGACCTAACAGCAGAACAACCGGAAAAACTGAACAACCAAACAACTGGTTGCTATAACATGTGCTGGTTGCCAGAACGTGCGCTGATCACCAGGGAGTATTTGTGGAACATGATGGGTGTCAGGGCCATGGCAGGAAGGTGGAGCAGGTGAGCGGGGGCGCCAGACCAAGGCGGGGCATCAGTCACTGTCATCAGGGTGAGCCTCTAGTGATTACTAAAAATTCTTTGCTCCCGTACACCACGGTCCTGCCAGGCACTCACACCCGCTGCTGGTGTCGGCCCCACTTGCACCCGCTGCTGGCACCCAGCGCCAGTCCCGATCAGTGGGTGCCATCAGCGGATGCAAGCAGCAGCTGCCAGCCTGGATCGTCCCTGAGGTCTTCTCCACTTCCCCCTGCTCCTGAGGGGATGATTGGGGCAGCAGCTGCTGCTCACACCCACTGATGGCGCCAGCCCCTCTTGCACCCGCTGCTGGTGCCAGCCACAATCACTCCACACCATCAGCAGGTGCTAGCGGGCCAGTGCCATCAGTGCATGGGAGTGGCTGCAGGAGCAGGGCTGCCAGCAGACAGGGGACCGGGGCCGTGGAGGGAGGGGCCAGGCAGGGATGCAGAGGATGGGCCGAGACCCACCCCTTTGCCTACTGCAGCCTCACAGCCCACAGTTCCTTTCAAGGTGCACAAATTCATTCACTGGGCCCCTAGTTAGATTATAATAAAGCAACGCATGTAAGTTATCTAACACCACTACCAAGAGGGTTTATGTACTCCCAGAGAATCATGGTGGGGTGTTTTGAATTGTTAGTAGGAGAATAGGTGGTTCCAGTGTCTACCAGAAAGATGGTTTAATGCCCAATAACTGATTATTTCATCCAGTGTGTTTAAGGGTATTTGGGGGTAGACAGAAGCAAATTCCTTTTGGGAGTAATTGAGAATTGGATTCTTTTTCTTTTTTGTTAATCTTTAAACCAATATCCTTTTTTTGTACAATATCTACAGGTGTTCTAATATATGGGACATTGAAGTAAAGCTGAAGATTTCTTGAAGTCTTTCATATGATTACCTTCAAGTGGTTTCAGTTGAAGAGCCGTGAGTGAATGTTTAAATTTTATTTTTATTAGCTTGTGCATATTCATAGTATTTTATTAAAGCCTGGATCTCAGAGAGAAGGAAATTATGGAAATGTACACAATATTTTTAATATGGTCTCTTATTCATCACAGGGCCCACTAACAAAGCTAGTGACTAAAGTGAATGTCATGTGATCATTTAGGATTAGACCTGAATCATCCTTAGGGATGTTTTCCAAGCAGTGCCTATAGTTCGAGTATTATTCACTTTCTTGTGGTCTTCAATCCTTTTCTCCAATGTCCTTATCTCTGTGATATGTTATGGGTATAGTTTGGTTTACTTTAAGTCTTTGTTAATTTTGACACATTTAGTGTTAAGGCCATAGAACCCTATGGGGGTATCTTCAGGTATTCTAAGAAGCTGGACTAATTGGCACAGATCAGGAAGCCCTGGAA
>NW_005361076.1:314131-340313 GCF_000412655.1 Myotis brandtii
TAGTCTATATATATAAAAGGCTAATATGCAAAGTGTCCCCTCAGGAGTTCAACTGGGAGACCAGGAGTTCAATCGCTCGCTATGACTTGTGCTGACCACCAGGGGACAGTGCGAAATGAAAAAAGGCCTCAGAGGTGGCCAGCAGCCAGGGAAGGAAGACCCCAGCCAGCAGCCAATGATTGGGGCAGCAGCTGCTGCTCACACCCACTGATGGCGCCAGCCCCTCTTGCACCCGCTGCTGGTGCCAGCCACAATCACTCCACACCATCAGCAGGTGCTAGCGGGCCAGTGCCATCAGTGCATGGGAGTGGCTGCAGGAGCAGGGCTGCCAGCAGACAGGGGACCGGGGCCGTGGAGGGAGGGGCCAGGCAGGGATGCAGAGGATGGGCCGAGACCCACCCCTTTGCCTACTGCAGCCTCACAGCCCACAGTTCCTTTCAAGGTGCACAAATTCATTCACTGGGCCCCTAGTTAGATTATAAAGCAACAAAGCATGTAAGTTATCTAACACCACTACCAAGAGGGTTTATGTACTCCCAGAGAATCATGGTGGGGTGTTTTGAATTGTTAGGGGTAGAATAGGTGGTTCCAGTGTCTACCAGAAAGATGGTTTAATGCCCAATAACTGATTATTTCATCCAGTGTGTTTAAGGGTATTTGGGGGTAGACAGAAGCAAATTCCTTTTGGGAGTAATTGAGAATTGGATTCTTTTTCTTTTTTGTTAATCTTTAAACCAATATCCTTTTTTTGTACAATATCTACAGGTGTTCTAATATATGGGACATTGAAGTAAAGCTGAAGATTTCTTGAAGTCTTTCATATGATTACCTTCAAGTGGTTTCAGTTGAAGAGCCGTGAGTGAATGTTTAAATTTTATTTTTATTAGCTTGTGCATATTCATAGTATTTTATTAAAGCCTGGATCTCAGAGAGAAGGAAATTATGGAAATGTACACAATATTTTTAATATGGTCTCTTATTCATCACAGGGCCCACTAACAAAGCTAGTGACTAAAGTGAATGTCATGTGATCATTTAGGATTAGACCTGAATCATCCTTAGGGATGTTTTCCAAGCAGTGCCTATAGTTCGAGTATTATTCACTTTCTTGTGGTCTTCAATCCTTTTCTCCAATGTCCTTATCTCTGTGATATGTTATGGGTATAGTTTGGTTTACTTTAAGTCTTTGTTAATTTTGACACATTTAGTGTTAAGGCCATAGAACCCTATGGGGGTATCTTCAGGTATTCTAAGAAGCTGGACTAATTGGCACAGATCAGGAAGCCCTGGAAAATATACCTCTAAAACTAACTTAAATTTTATGGAAAATTATCCTTTTGTTTTGTTTTGTTTTGTTTTGTTTTGTTTTGTATAAGGGAAATCCTTATGATTGCATTCAAATCAACTTGAGAACAAGGCTTAAACATTACCTATTGGGGGATGGGAAGGGGGTGGCAAATGAGGTTTTGCAGATTTTTGTGCTTGGGAATCCAGCGCCAGGAAAGCAGGATCAAGGTTTTAAATAACTATCTACATATAATAAAGAGGTAATATGCAAATTGACCATCACCCCAACACACAAGATGGCCGCCCCCATGTGGTCAAAGATGGCTGGCAGGGGAGGGCAGTTGGGAGAGATCCGGCTTGCAAGGGAGGGCAGTTGGGGGTGATCAGGCCTGCAGGGGAGGGCAGTTGGGGGCAACCAGGCCTGCAGAGGAGGGCAATTGGGGGTGACCAAGCCGGCAAGGGAGGGCAGTTAGGGGCAATCAGGCAAGGTGAACAGTTAGGTGTCGATCAGGCTGGCAGGGGAGTGGTTAGGGGGTGATCAGGCTGGCAGGCAGAAGCGGTTAGGGGTAATCAGGCAGGCAGGCAGGCGAGCAGTTGGGAGCCAGCAGTCCTGGATTGTGAGAGGGATGTCCAACTGCCTGTTTAGGCCAGATCCCACCCTAAACGGGGTCCCAGATTAGAGAGGGTGCAGGCTGGGCTGAGGGACACAGACACACACACACACACACACACACACACACACACACACACACACCCTGTGCACAAATTTCATGCACTGGGCCTCTAGTCTATATATATAAAAGGCTAATATGCAAAGTGTCCCCTCAGGAGTTCAACTGGGAGACCAGGAGTTCAATCGCTCGCTATGACTTGTGCTGACCACCAGGGGACAGTGCGAAATGAAAAAAGGCCTCAGAGGTGGCCAGCAGCCAGGGAAGGAAGACCCCAGCCAGCAGAGCCAGAAGGGGCCCTGGCTGGCAGCCAGAAGGCCCCAATGGGCCCTAATTGCCTGCCAGGCCTAGAAAGCCTACCTGTGCATGAATTTCGTGCACCAGGCCTCTAGTAGGAAATAAGAGCTGGAAAAATACTGTTAGCTTCAGGGAAATATAGGGAAATACAAAGAGAGTTGTGACCTGGAGGTGAAGGAAACAGAAACAAGTTTGGAGGAGCTGAGGAAGGAGAGAAAATTGAGGAAGATGTGAGTGCTTTTGAGTTTAGAGTGGGTGAGAGAGCAATGGTTGAGTTTGGCAGATGTTCTTTCAGAGATCAAATAGCCTCAGGTAAGATAGACTGATATTTCTAAATGCCCTGATTAAGCTTGGATGAAGAAACTAATTAGTCATGCATTGTATAATGATGTTTTGGTCAATGACCAGATGGCACATAAGATCTGTGGTCCCATAAAGTTATAATGGAGCTGAAAAATTCCAATCACCTAGTGACATGGTACCTAGCCATTGTAAGTTTGTAGAGCAATGCATTACTCATGTGTTTGTGGTGATGCTGATGTAAAAGATTATAAAGCAACAAAGCATGTAAGTTATCTAACACCACTACCAAGAGGGTTTATGTACTCCCAGAGAATCATGGTGGGGTGTTTTGAATTGTTAGGGGTAGAATAGGTGGTTCCAGTGTCTACCAGAAAGATGGTTTAATGCCCAATAACTGATTATTTCATCCAGTGTGTTTAAGGGTATTTGGGGGTAGACAGAAGCAAATTCCTTTTGGGAGTAATTGAGAATTGGATTCTTTTTCTTTTTTGTTAATCTTTAAACCAATATCCTTTTTTTGTACAATATCTACAGGTGTTCTAATATATGGGACATTGAAGTAAAGCTGAAGATTTCTTGAAGTCTTTCATATGATTACCTTCAAGTGGTTTCAGTTGAAGAGCCGTGAGTGAATGTTTAAATTTTATTTTTATTAGCTTGTGCATATTCATAGTATTTTATTAAAGCCTGGATCTCAGAGAGAAGGAAATTATGGAAATGTACACAATATTTTTAATATGGTCTCTTATTCATCACAGGGCCCACTAACAAAGCTAGTGACTAAAGTGAATGTCATGTGATCATTTAGGATTAGACCTGAATCATCCTTAGGGATGTTTTCCAAGCAGTGCCTATAGTTCGAGTATTATTCACTTTCTTGTGGTCTTCAATCCTTTTCTCCAATGTCCTTATCTCTGTGATATGTTATGGGTATAGTTTGGTTTACTTTAAGTCTTTGTTAATTTTGACACATTTAGTGTTAAGGCCATAGAACCCTATGGGGGTATCTTCAGGTATTCTAAGAAGCTGGACTAATTGGCACAGATCAGGAAGCCCTGGAAAATATACCTCTAAAACTAACTTAAATTTTATGGAAAATTATCCTTTTGTTTTGTTTTGTTTTGTTTTGTTTTGTTTTGTATAAGGGAAATCCTTATGATTGCATTCAAATCAACTTGAGAACAAGGCTTAAACATTACCTATTGGGGGATGGGAAGGGGGTGGCAAATGAGGTTTTGCAGATTTTTGTGCTTGGGAATCCAGCGCCAGGAAAGCAGGATCAAGGTTTTAAATAACTATCTACATATAATAAAGAGGTAATATGCAAATTGACCATCACCCCAACACACAAGATGGCCGCCCCCATGTGGTCAAAGATGGCTGGCAGGGGAGGGCAGTTGGGAGAGATCCGGCTTGCAAGGGAGGGCAGTTGGGGGTGATCAGGCCTGCAGGGGAGGGCAGTTGGGGGCAACCAGGCCTGCAGAGGAGGGCAATTGGGGGTGACCAAGCCGGCAAGGGAGGGCAGTTAGGGGCAATCAGGCAAGGTGAACAGTTAGGTGTCGATCAGGCTGGCAGGGGAGTGGTTAGGGGGTGATCAGGCTGGCAGGCAGAAGCGGTTAGGGGTAATCAGGCAGGCAGGCAGGCGAGCAGTTGGGAGCCAGCAGTCCTGGATTGTGAGAGGGATGTCCAACTGCCTGTTTAGGCCAGATCCCACCCTAAACGGGGTCCCAGATTAGAGAGGGTGCAGGCTGGGCTGAGGGACACAGACACACACACACACACACACACACACACACACACACACACACACCCTGTGCACAAATTTCATGCACTGGGCCTCTAGTCTATATATATAAAAGGCTAATATGCAAAGTGTCCCCTCAGGAGTTCAACTGGGAGACCAGGAGTTCAATCGCTCGCTATGACTTGTGCTGACCACCAGGGGACAGTGCGAAATGAAAAAAGGCCTCAGAGGTGGCCAGCAGCCAGGGAAGGAAGACCCCAGCCAGCAGCCAGAAGGAAGGCCCTGGCTGGCAGCCAGAAGGCCCCAATGGGCCCTAATTGCCTGCCAGGCCTAGAAAGCCTACCTGTGCATGAATTTCGTGCACCAGGCCTCTAGTAGGAAATAAGAGCTGGAAAAATACTGTTAGCTTCAGGGAAATATAGGGAAATACAAAGAGAGTTGTGACCTGGAGGTGAAGGAAACAGAAACAAGTTTGGAGGAGCTGAGGAAGGAGAGAAAATTGAGGAAGATGTGAGTGCTTTTGAGTTTAGAGTGGGTGAGAGAGCAATGGTTGAGTTTGGCAGATGTTCTTTCAGAGATCAAATAGCCTCAGGTAAGATAGACTGATATTTCTAAATGCCCTGATTAAGCTTGGATGAAGAAACTAATTAGTCATGCATTGTATAATGATGTTTTGGTCAATGACCAGATGGCACATAAGATCTGTGGTCCCATAAAGTTATAATGGAGCTGAAAAATTCCAATCACCTAGTGACATGGTACCTAGCCATTGTAAGTTTGTAGAGCAATGCATTACTCATGTGTTTGTGGTGATGCTGATGTAAACAAACCTACTGTGCTGCCAGTCCTTTAAAAGTATAGTACTTATTATATACTCATGAAATTCTTCTTTATTCTTAAAATTTGGGTGAATAGTATAATCCAGTTATAGAATAAACAAACAAAAATAAAAAAATTTTTTCAATAATAAAAAGTATAGTACTTAAACTTATGTACTGTACATAATACTAGGTAATGAAAGGAAATGTCTATGTTGCTGATTTATATGTTTGCAGTACTATAATTTTATTTTTATTTTATAATGTGTTCCTTCTACTTATAAAAAATTGTTATGAAACAGTATATTGTGTTAAACTGGCAGCAGCCTCATATATCTCATGTTTACCATGTTCTAAATTGCATTATTTTCTCTTGGGATTGATTTAATCTCATCTTGTTTTGGATAGTAGCATGCTCTAGGCTTGTAGCCTGGGAGCAATAGGTAATACCATATAGTCTAGGTGTAGTGGGCTATATCATCTAGGGATGTGTAAATGCACCCTATAATGTTTGCACAATGACGAAATTGCCTAACAATGCATTTCTCAGAACATATCCCCCTTGTTAAGCGGCACATTTAGCTTCTTCATACCATGAGAAATAAGCAAATTATTTAGAGGGAATTTTGGATCCCCAGGATTCAAGGTCCCACCCAGAGATGAACAAATGTGGGAAGATCCCAAGAAACTGAGAGTCATTACAGTTACAAATTAACCTTAGTGCAATCATGCTATATTTAGAGATATTTAACTGAATTAGTGCTCTAATGGTGAAGCATATAGTCAATGGGAGGAAAGGAGAAAATGTAACTGATAGAGTTGGTGTTACGCTGGAATTAGAAATTGAAATCTGAGATAAGATCTTAAATGAGATAGTAAGTAGTCCTGCTCGATTAATGTTCTAGAACAATTAATCAGTGAAACCCCCACCCCAAACTCCCCAGACCACCAAGGAAACTCCCTCACACAATCCCCAAATTGGAGAGCAGGGGGAAAACCAGAGGGGCCACATAGGTCAAAGCAAAGTTTCTTTCAAGGAATCAAAGTAACTCCTTTCAACTGTGGACAAAAATGGGCCACATGCTAACCTGACTAATTCAAGGAAGGCCTGTGTGGTGGCTTTGCAAATTCAGAGACCCAAAGTAACCACAAAGAATGGTTTGAAATTAATTTTTTTAATTAAAAAGCAGTCTATGGTGAATAGTCATATCCTAGGCCAATATATTCCCTGAAAAATATCAACTTTGATACTGAATCTATGTCTTTTTGCATTTAAAAAGACATAGTACACCTTTGGAATGTCAGAGTAATTTTTAACTTCCCTTTTCTGGACCCCTCAGGGCACAACCAATGCACCAGAATGCCAGGGCACCAGGACTGAGACCACAGATTCCCTCACAGTTATTGTTATCATGTTAATTGTTGACTGTTAACTATCCTGCACCCACCTATGTAAAAGAAATGTGTCTATCATTTTATTTTTTATCCAATCTCAGAGTTTTCCCTATTTTGCTTTCTCCCACCTCCCTAATCTATCACCAATTGATTTTGTGTGACACACTTAGGTCTCTTCCTTTGATTGTAATTTATAAAACAAGGTGAAAAACTGCCATTCTCCAGGAGCATTATCTCAATACATTGAGGTTCTGTTTCCCAGCAATTGTCAATAGTTTGGCTCAAATAAACTCACAAAAATCCTTTACAGATTTGGATGTTTCTTACGTTAACACATATGATAAGGCATCCAGAGCACTGGTTTGATAGTGGAACTCATCAAAGGACAGTTGAATTGCCAAACAGAAGAGGTGTTCAAAGGACTCATAAGGTGCTGTTATTTGGGTATTGATGATATGAGTTTATACTAGTAGGTGAGGCCCAATCTCCATAGGAGTCATGGCACCATAACTGTCATGTAAAAACTAAATCCAGACTTTGATAAGGATAAACTATTTGATAAGGAGAAACTACTTTAAAAAACTATTTAAAACTTAAAGGACTTATGCAATAAAGGGAGAAGGACTATTGCAATAGGGAGAATCATCATCACCATAAGATCTGCAATCATCTCAAAGGTTAAGCAGAAAGGACTTTCCTTTTATAGGGAGGAGTAAAAAAGGCTCAGTCTAGAAAGTACCATGTGTGACAAGGGGGATGAGAGAATAGTGTGATTGGGCAATAGATCAGATAATATTTTACCCTGAACTCAGCCTATTCTCAGAGGGGGATATTAAGAAGGGGGTCTATGCTGGCTCAGGGAAGGAAAGAAACGTAACCAAATTTTACTTTAAAAGCATTTTATTCTGATTGATCAACGGGAACAAAACAGTTCACCTTATAATGTATAAGACAAAGAATAGGAATTTGGAGGGTCTATGTTTGGCCTTGTCATATAGTTAAACAAGAGAACCATTTGTGGGTCTTAGTCAAGTCATGTAGGGAAGGTTTATTTATTTATTTTTATTTTAAACCCTCACCCAAAGATATTCTCCATTGATTTTAAGAGAAGATGAGAGGGAGGAAGGGAGATAAGAGGGAGGGCGGGAGGGAGAGCGGCGGGGGAGAGAAAGAGAGACATGGATGTGAAAGAGACACATCAACTGTTTGCTTCTCACAAGAACCCCAATCACCATGCTGGGATTCAAGCTCACAACTGAAGTACATGCCTTTGACCAGGAATCAAACTCAAGACCCCTTGGTCTGAGTGCCAATACTCTATCCACTGTGCAAAACTAGCCAGGGCAGAAAGGTTTTTTCTTTGCAGTAAGCTATTTCCTGGAACATCAATTATTGGTGGGGAGACTAATTTAAATGTGAGTTTATAGGATCACAAGGACTGGGTAAAAATCAACATTGTCAATATCTTGATAGCTGTATGGATTACATCATGTACTGTCAGCTATTTTCAAAGCTTATCATTGCCCTAGTTGGTTTGGCTCACTGCATAGAGTGTTGGCCTGCAGACTGAAGGGTCCCATTCTCTCTCACATCAATATTTCTCTCTATGTTTCTCCCCCTCTCTTCCACTCTCTCTCAAAAATCAATGGAAAAATATCCTTGGATGAGTATTAACAACAACAACAAAAGCTCATCAATCTGTTCACTTAAGATCTGTGTATGTAATTATATGCAAATTTTACCTCATTAAAAAATACACTGATTTTCACACAGATACAACAAAGAAAAATATATTTTGGTAAATATGGCTGCCCTGTTGAAATGGTCTTTTAAAAATCAGTTCTGAAATTTTAAATTCCATAATCCACATTAATATTTTGTTTATTTACATAATAACATTAGGATTGTTTCTGGTTACGAACCTAGTTTTCTTTTCTAAGATAGCACCAAAGAGTAGGAATATTATGAGTGTGCATGCATATGTGTGTGTGTGTGTGTGTGTGTGTGTTTATGCATGTAATGTTAAGG
This sequence comes from Myotis brandtii, assembly GCF_000412655.1. Taxonomy (NCBI): domain Eukaryota; kingdom Metazoa; phylum Chordata; class Mammalia; order Chiroptera; family Vespertilionidae; genus Myotis; species Myotis brandtii. The sequence goes on from NW_005361076.1 coordinate 322,675, forward strand.
AAAGGAAATCGGAATACTTTTCATTCTAATGTTTAAAAGAAAGAAAAGGAAAACAAAATGATTAATCCTGATTTAAGAGATGTTTTGTTTTTTGATGGTCAGTTTTTCTGGAATCTTTGACATTGTCCCTGTGTAAGAAAATCCTTCTGGAAAATCGATCTACATTGACAAAACCAAATGAGCTAGAAGCTTTGTGAAAAGTCATAGTTTATATTCTGCATCTATATTCAGACCTGAATTACCCATACTGATTAACTGCTTTGATGTACATTACTAGGTAATTTCTTTTATTGTGGCCAACTTCTTTTCATTCTGATCATATTCACTTAAGCAAACTGAATGAGCCACCATCCTGACCCATATGATTATTTTAGCTGTCTTTATGATCTGTGAAGTTTGTTACAAGATTAGTCCAGCTGTGACCAAGAGTGAGGATTTTGAAGATGGCATTATTGAATCAGCTGTGTCATAGTCTGCACATACACTGATCCAGCCTATCTGCTGCTGATTTTTCCCCTTGGAGTCCATATTATTTGTTTTTTTTTTGTACTTATATTTATGAAAGAAATTGACAGTTAATTCCCAGTGCACTGTATGCTATGAGGATACAGTAAGTATTTTAAGCTAAATGTTTCATTTGGTGTATTTATAAATAATAATGGCCCAATTACATAATTTTACATTAATAGAATCTTGAATCAGTATAATTTATATGCAGTTCATTTTTTACTATAATAATATAACATTTTAATCCTAGTTTCTCATATTAATTAACACTAGGACAATTTTCTTTGTGAAAATTTAAAATATAAATATAATCAGAGGTTTTATAACTTAAATAATGGATTTTTTCTTATATTTTCTAAGCAATGGCTCTACTTTTTAAAGGAGTACTACTTATGCTAATCCAAGATTTAAGCTATCTCTCCATGTTGTTTGAACACTGGATAAATAATTTTTTACATTTACTTTTGAGCCAACAGAGTCTATATTTTTCCTTTTAACATATTTGATTGAGCCAGGAAAATATATACCTCTTTGTCTTAAGAGACTATTATTCTTAACATTACCTTCATGTTCACATCTTGATATTCTTTTGAGTTGTATTTAATAGCAAATTACTTAAATGCAGGAAATATCTGTAAAAGTTAAATATGTTTTGTCATTTTCCATTATATTTTTCTATAACTGTTATACAGCTCCCGTGTTTATGGCCCGAGTAAAGATTGATGTGTGTTCAGGTAGACTGATGATTACAATTGCACAAGGAGTTTTCAGTTCACATGAGAGGTCAGCCATTCTGTTACTTGTTCCTTCCTATGCGTATGCTCACTTATAACTTTAGTTTGAGCTTCTAACCATAAATGAATAATGTTGCAAACTGTAACATTATTATTATTCCATAACTTTTTATGACTTTGCAGAATGGTATAAACCTCAACTTTGTAGTCAAATTTCTTAATACCTTGAATCACATTGGTCATGAGTCATTCTAGATATGGCTTTTATAAGAAAATAATAGTGAAGAGGTATATGTTATTTTATTTTATTTTGACTGTAGATCTGTATTTGTGGCCCTTAGGTAAAAGACATCTTAAGAATGATAGAGATTCTTTTAATTCTCAAAATTATGTAAGAAATGAAAAATTAGTTAAGAAGTACCTATTGCATTCTGTGGAATGAATCACATATAAATAATTAATAGCTTAATGTTTAATATCCAGACTTGGTAGGTATACCGCAGGGTAAAAAAAAAAAATCAAACTGCATGGTTGCAGGTTCTGATTTCTAACAGTCATGGCATAATTTATATTTGTAGGAAGTAAAAATCTATACTGCTTTTTTCAAATTTCAGAGACCAGTGGGGGAGAGAGAGAAAAATATATGGAATTTTTCAATTTCTTCAGATTCTTTTCTGATGCTAAACGTTGAAACCCAGATATTGTGGTCCTTTGTCAAATGATGCACAGTAATGAGTTATTGCATACATATGGGGACTATGGGTAATTGAGTCTCTGATCATAAGCACTAAGGAGTCCTGAAAATAGCAGAGCAGGGAGAATGAGTTATATTGAAGGCAAGGAGAAAAGTTAGCAAATTGTTCTTGAGCCTGTTAAAGGCTGTTTCTAAAGGGTTTATAATCATGACTCTCACACAAATATAAAATGAACACGTGTGAAAGATGTTATTTGACTCATTAATTAATAAGGGAATCAAAATCAGTAAGATGTTATAGCCCACTCAAACGAGAATTCAAAGAAGTAGGAGTGCGCTGACCACCACTCATACATATATAAGCAGTAAGTAACGCTGAACAACATTTTATAATGTGATGTAAAAGTGATTTATAGTGGAATAAAGCAATTTCATTTCTACTTGACACAATTCATTTGGATGTCTATGGACAAGAATCATTTGTATTGATATTCATTTTGTACAACTAACAGAGTTGTAAAAGAGCTCAAAGACTAAGAAAGGCAAAGCAGCTCCATTGTATCAGAATACCGAGAAGTGTATGCCTAGCTTTACTTTGAAGACACAGCAGTCTTAGAACTTATATTATGAGAAAGGTAGCCAATGTGAAAAATACCTGTCAAGAAGGTTTTAAATTTTTTTCAAACAGAAATTGATATCTACATTTAAGATATGTTTTGATATAAATATTCTTTATAACTCCAAATTTTCTGTATAATATGCTATATGCACAGGTGATGTAAGCAAGTAATTTTTTTCAAGAACCAAGGAATACAGGCTGAGTTGCACATCTGCACATTATGTAGCAAAAGGAAGACAATAGCAGTAAAATGTGAGATGTAGAGTTTGCTAGTAAAAAGTACATTGAACAATAATTTACCATGTGAATAAAATGTAGGATATTTGCATAAGACTGAGAGAAGCAAGTGAATTTCTTATGGAATTAGAGGTATTAGCCTTTAATCAATTATATATAAACTAGAGGCCCAGTGCACGAAATTTGTGCATGGGTAGGGTCCGTAGGCCTGGCTGGCTATCAGGGCTGATCAGGGCCAGGCCAATCAGGGCTGGGCTGGAGAGGAGGTGACAGTTACCGGGCTGGGCGTGGAAGGAACAGACACCAGATGCCACCATTGTCGATGCCCCACCACTGTGTGGTTCCTTGCCTCCCCCCTTCTCCTTCCCTCACGGGTGCACCACCACCACGGCAGGTAGGTGGCAGGCCAATCAGGGCCTGCCAGCTGCGGGGAGGGACAGGGCACGGGAGGTTGGCCGCCGGCCTGAAGGACAGAGCTGGCCCTTGGCCCCCCTGGGAAAGGTGCCTCATCCACTGCCACCCACCCTGCTTCTTTATCTCAACCCGGGGGGGCCAGCCCAATCAGGCGATCAGGGCCTGATGGCAGGGTTAGGGACCACAGGGGGGTTTGCCAGCTGGGGAATGTTAGCTGTAGGAGTGCACTGACCACCAGGGGGCAGTTCCTGCATTGAGTGTCTGCCCCCTGGTGGTCAGTGCACATCATAGTGACCAGTCATTCTGGTCATTCTGATCATTCCTGTAGCTTCTGTTACTTAGGCTTTTATATATATAGATATAAAATAATAGCATGACTTTAATTGTCATCTGTGTTTCAATGCTTCTGTTGTTAATTATTAATACCTTTTGCTGGTGTATGGGCAAAATCCTTAGTACTGAGTGACTAAGATTGTCTTTTTTCTGCCCCAGTTTTAATTTTAATATTCTGGTTGAGCATACTAATAGTATTTCCTTATTTATACGTACCCTGGCTTATGAAGGTTGCATTATGCAAGGCTAAGAGTTTCTCTAGGTCACCCCCATCACTCAGATTTCCTTACCTCTAGAGTTATTTCTTGTCTCATTTCAAACAGCCAGGAAATTATTTGCTAGTAGAACTCAACTTGGACTTACCAGTTGAAGGGGCACTTTGCTGTTTTGTGGTTGTGTGTGTGTGTGTGTGTGTGTGTGTGTGTTGTTTTGTTGTTGTTGTTTTTGTTTTTTTGCCAACTACTTGTGTGTGTATTTGTACGTTATAAACTATTTTGCAGAGATAGTAGACTGCAGTAACATTTGATTTCCTGAGTATACCTGTGTTGCTTCCCCAGAGTATAACATACAACCTGGTACACAAAATATGTTCAAACAATACAAGTTTATAAATGCATGCAACAAAGGGTCAGAACCAGCAGTTGTTTATAAAGCTAGCTCCAGGGAATCAGATGGAAGCTAGTGTCAGATTTCTTTCTTCTCTTTCTATTCAGAGAGTGGATATAAGTGCGCTTGAAGAAAATGAATCAATTAATAAATGTGAAGCAATCCTTTATGACTTTCAAATATATCATTTTTTTAATATTTCAAGATGGTGTTGTAGATACTTTCAATAAAATGTTCATGGTCAGCAATTTTTCAGCACATGTTATGAATATGAATGTACATCTCCCATGTCTCTATTTTGACAAATAATAGACTGTTTACAAAATGATTGGCAGTGTGAGAAGCATAGTCAGAAAACATGGATAACCAAAAGGCTAATTAAGGCTGGGCTTTCTAGCAATGTAGATCATGAAATCACTATAACTTAAAAGAAAGCTATGAAGTCCTGAATATTAATACATTAAGAGTAACTTTCCCTCTCATTCTCAGATATTAGCATATGTCACATTCTTTACTTCTAAGAACATAGAGTATTAAATATTTGACACATAACATTTATGCTTAAGATCAGCAGCCAAATGTGAATGTATCTTAACAAATATAAGTCAAAATGCACTTAAGAATGTCTTATCTATTGATTAAATATACTCACTTTTCTAACAAAGCATAACTGGCTCTTCCTTGAAAGATGACAAAATTTTATAAATTTGAATTTCCCCAGAGCTTAAAACCTAAGTTTGAGTGAAAAACAATGTGCTGTCTTAATATTGTCAAGCAGAAAGAGCCTCGGTTTATAATTTCCTTAAAAAATGGCAATGCTATTCTGTCTCCTGGCTGGTGGATAGAAAATTTCATGCTGTGCTAAGTTTTGTGTCAGGCTAACTGAACGGAGTGATGTCTCATTATGACACACCAAAGCTTCCAAGCAATTTTACTAAAATTTGCCATCAAAATATGAAAATCAGTTTATAAAATCAGAGTAAAGATAGGACAATGAAGGTCACGAATCCTACATTCCATGTGTTAATTAAGTATTTTCAAACATAATCACATTTTCTTCCTGGGCCAAGTACATATCAGTGAGATACACTTAAGTTTTTTTATAACAAGTAACTTCTCTATAAATCAATATGTTATTTTTTAAAATCTAAGCCATCAGAGGAAATAAGCAACAAGCCTGTCCTTTCTATAGCATTTGTTCAATTCTAATAAAGTGATGTTATCAATAAAAATAGATGAAGGGCCTGGGCCGGCATGGCTCAGTGGTTGGACATTGACCTGTGAACCAGGAGGTAATGGTTTGATTCCCGGTCAGGGCACATGCCTGGGTTACAGGCTAGATCCCCACTGTGGGGTGTGCAAGAGGCTGCCGATCAATGATTCTCTCTCATCATTGATGTTTCTATGTCTCTCTCCTTCTCCCTTCCTCTTTGAAATCAATAAAAATATATTAAAAAAATAGATGTAGGGAGGAACCAAGATGGTGGCATAGGCAAACACAGTACTCTCATTCTCTCACAACCACATCAAAATTACAACTAAAATACAGAGCAGCCATCATTCAGAACCACCTAAAATCTGGCTGAATGGAATTCCTACAACTAGAGAAGTAAATAAGAAAGCACATTGACACTGGTGGTGGTGTTGGGGTGAGAGATGCAGAACAGGCTTGTTTGACACCAATGTGTGGTTTTTTTTTTTAATCAGGAGAGATATCTTGGATGAGGAGGTCCCTATGAGGAGCAAGGGGTCCCAGTCCCTCACCAGGCCCCCAACCCAGAGTTCCAGTCCCAGAGTCCCCTGAGAAGAGGGGTCCTCATAACATTGGGTTGTAAAACTAGCTAGGATTGTGGCTGAGTGACAAGGAGGCTGATGGAGACCAAAACAGTTCCTCTTAAAGGACTGGCACACAGCCTTACTCAGACTCACTCCCTCTGAACTCCAGCACTGGAACAGAAACTTGAAAGGGATATACAGGGAGGAACTAAATTTTCTGGCATCAGGGCAATAACTGGGTGGGGGGGGGCAGATTTCTTCCAAATAAAAGTGCTGGCAGAGGTCATTGTTCCTATGCTGAACCCCACCAACCTCCACAGAACTGACTGGAAGGAGCCATATCTGAATCTCCATCAACATGACCAACACTGTCTGCTCAGCCCTGGTGATTCCCTGAGACTCTGCCAAATCCCATTTTCAGCCCGACTCAAGATGGTTGCAGTGGCTTTTCCCTATGAATGGCTTGTCATGGTTTGGGCTTCAGACTTACCTAAAATGTTTCGAACAAGTAGCAGCTGACTCAACATGACCTATATCTCTTGATAAGTGGCCTTAGGACTGGCATTTGCACCAGCCTGTCTTGGTTCACAATTTGGCCTCTCCTGGGCACCTCTAAGCCCAAAAAAAAGTAGCAGCCACCTGCAGATCACTCTGTAGCTTGTGTCAGGTGGCCCCAGGTGGGCACCTAGTGGACAGCTTCAGACCACGACAGATTACAACTCTACCATATCCATCAGTGACTTGATCAAGAGGAAGATTCAGTGAGCACCAAAGCCCAACTGATGTAAGTCCTGCTCCATAGGGGTGTCTTCTACACAGCAACTCTTCAGCTTTAGTAGTAGCTGGTTCTCATAGTCAATTGGCCTAGAGGTCAATTCCTCCTAGTGATGACAACAGCATTCAAGGCTCAACTACAACAAGACTTTGCACACAGCCTGCACAGGGGTGCACCTAGAGTGCCCACCTCAGGTGACTGGGGAGGCTGGGAAACTGGGCCTTACAGGACATCTATTACACTAAGCCGCTCTACCAATTTCAAGAGACATAGCAGCTCTACCTAATACATAGAAACAAACACAGGAAAGCAGCCAAAATGTGGGGACAAAGAAACATGTAACAAATGAAAGAACAGAAGAAATCTTCAGAAAAAGAAGTAAATGAAATGGAAGCAAGCAAACTACCAGATACGGAGTTCAAAACAATGGTTATAAGGATGCTCAAGGAACTTAATGAGAGCTTCAAGGAACTTAGAATGTCAAGAAACTTAGTGAGAATTTCAAGAATCTTAGTGAGAACATAAAAGACATGAAAAATGACCAGTCAGAAATGAAGGATACACTAACTGAAATGAATAATAATCTTACAGGAAATTAACAGTAGAGGATGACATGAATCAAATCAATGATTTGGAATATGAGGAAGCAAAAGTATCCAATCAGAAGAGCAAAAAGAAAAAAGATTCCACAAATATGAAGATAGTGTAAGGAGCCTCTGGGACAACTTTAAACATACCAACATTCACATTATTGGGATGCCAAAAAGAGAAGATAGGAAGCAAGAAATTGAAAACTTGTTTGAAGAAATAATGACAGAAAACTTCCTCTACCAGGTGAAAGAAATAGACTTACAAGTCCAGGAAGTACCGAGTCCAAAACAAGTTGTACCCAAAGAGGCCCACACCAAGACACATCATAAAATGCCAAAGGTTAAAGACAAAAAGAGACTCTTAAAGGCAACAAGAAAAAAGCAGTTACCTACAAGGGAGCATCTATATGACTGTCAGCTGATTTCTCAACAGAAACTTTGCAGGCCAGAAGGGAGTGACAAAGAAATATTCAAAGTGATGAAAAGCAGAGAACTACAACCAAGATTACTCTACCTAGTAAAGCTGTCATTTAAAATTGAAGGTCAGATAAAGAGCTTCACAGACTAGGTAAAGCTTAAAGGAGTTCATCACCATCAAAACAATATTACATGAAATGTTAAAGGGTATTCTTGAAGAAGAAGAAGACGAAGAAGAAGAAGAAGAGGAAGAAGAAGAAGAAGAAGAAGAAGAAGAAGAAGAAGAAGAAGAAGAAGAAGAAGAAGAAGAAGAAATAAATACATATTTATCAACAATTGAATCTAAAAATCAAAATAAACGAACAAGGAATCTAATGAACAAAATAAACTGATGAACTAAATAGAATCAGAAGCATGGATACATGGAATAGTCTGACAAATCTTGGATGGAAGGGGATTTGGGGGTGGGAAGGGATTAACCAAAGAATTTTTATGCATATATGCATAACCCATGGACACAGACAATAGACTGGTGAAATCCTAGGGCAGGGTAGGATCCGGGTGGAGAAGGGTAATGGGAGGAAAGGGAAGGGGACATCTGTAATACTTTCAACAATAAAAATTAAACAAACAAAAACATTCCTTCCACCAATATGGTTTTACCATGACTCGCTGCTATGGGTGCCATTAAGGTACCATATCTGAAAACTCTTGCTCATTTCCACCTTCCTATTTCTTCCCACCTTTTGAATTTTGTTTCATATCACTCCTGATATATTTAAAATAGAATCATAAATAGACAAATAATAATAAGAATAATGTTCAATTAAATGGCAACCAGTAACATAACTGTGATCTTCTTGAGATACCTAGCACTGTTCAGTGGAGGATTTACAATCTATATCTGTAGGAATCAATAGAATTATCACATTTCTTTATCTTTTATATTCAAATTCAGAATTCATCCAATTTTTACACAACAAGCATTTATTGAACACCAACTACATGCCACGTTCTATGCTATGCTTTGTGTCAAGCACCATCCATAGAGGAATCAATAAAACAGTTTCTATCTTGATAAAAATGGATGAAGACAATTTTTATCCATATCAAACCTCTTATATATACATACTAATTCTACATGCATTGGTATTACCATAATTAAGGGAATATTATTCATAAACCTCAGAGTAGTAAAGCTTGGTTGGGATAAAGCATGATAATCTAAAATAAAGCAACTAGGTTCAATTTCAAACCAAATATTGAATATAGCTGAATCTACTCTACCAAATATTTAAGTGTTCCAATTAGGTAAGACTTGGAAACATCTTAGTATCATTTTTAAATTAACACAATTATTCAAAATATGTAGAATAGTATATGAGCATGGCAGTGATATGAAAATAACTTAGGAAACCTCCCACAATATTCAAAGTGTGCTTATAAATTCTTTATTATCCTGGAATATTTAGCTTAATGAATACAATTGCATAAGAAGAAAGAAAACACTGTGAATAGGAAAAATGTAGTTATTCATTTATTTCATGTTTATGTATTCACCAGGAAAGATTTTCAGTGTGTTCTTTTATTAGTAAACAGTTAGTTGGTAACTAAGAGCCATTAAATTAAAAATTAAACTGGCTTTGCTAGGTGATGAAATTCTGATCCATAATGAACTTTATGCATGCATAAAAAGCACATCATTTTCCATATAAAAGGTAGTTCCTTGAATTTCTAAATCTGAATGTCTCAGTGGTCTGTACTTTTCAAATTATTAAAAGTATATAAAGGTAATTGCACAAGTAGTCAAATGACTGTTAAATGATTTTATGGATTGTTTGCAATTATGGCTGTACTTATTCTCCCCCCATTACCCATTGAAATGTGACTTTGTAGCTCATCCCATCAAGAGAAAGAGTTTATTTCCCACTGTGAGGATCTGGGGAGTTCTTGTAACTTCTTTGACAGGTAAAATGTAGCAAGACTGACTCTATGCCAGTATAAACCCAAAACTCAAGAGGCCTGGTGTAATTTCACTCACTCTCTTGGAGCTCTATCATTATCAAGTGATCAAACCAAAGCTAAGCTGTTGAATGATGAGTGACATGTGGCCCAGCCATCTGTTTCCCCTGCCAATACCTATCCTCACAAACACCAGACATAAGAGTGAAACCATCCTATAAGAACCAGTCTCTAGGCAACTTATTTGCTAGCTGAAGACATATGAGCAAACTATTATTAGTCATGCCTAGCCCAGAGCAGTAGAACTTCCAACTCAACCACATACTCATGAGCAATGACAAATTGTTATTGTTTTAAGCCACTGATTTTTTTATTTTTAATGCAGAAATAGTTATTGATACAGACTGTCAATTTATTTAGGCATCCTAGTTTTGTAAGATTTTGATTACTGGAATGACATTCAGCTGAATAAGAAAATTATGGATATAAAAATTAAAATATGTGGTTAGGTTGTATACATAATCTTTAGCATAATGACTGATGATTGATGGCCAAGAACAGTTGATAAATAAAATTATTCTGATATAGTATTAACAAATATATTAATGTTTAGAAAAAAGGTAATATTTGATATCTTAATTCTTTGAAAAATGAAAGAAATAGGATATTATTAGAAAATAATAGTTTATACAATCCTCATTTTTTTCCAATAGAGGTTTCTCATCTAAATATTCACCACAAAATACATGAAAGACAATAGGACTCTATGGTAACACAACAAATTATTATTTATTTCTCTCCTTATTATATAAAATTATCCATAAGAGATCCATAGAGCATTCAAATAGTAGGAATACACCAGTAGACAAAAGGGCATGAAGGAAATATGGGAGCAAGGACCAGTGTAGAAGTTTTTAAAAGTACAAAGCAATAGTGATTTACTAAATAATTTTCAATTTCCTTGAAAAAAATATAGCCAAAAGGAATATCAATTACATCTTTGAAAGACAACATAGAAAACATCTCATTTAACTCTCTCAGTTTAATGATGTTTCTATATAGTGAAGCTTACATTTAAATTAAAAAGTACATTAATGTTGACCATTTTACGGAAAAAAACTAAAGTGCTATCCACATGAAAGTTTTTTTGTTGTTATTTATTTTATTTAACATATGTTAACCTGAAAATGTTATTCATCTTATTGTCAAATTCCATTATTAGGCATAATTATAAGAGTGACATTTATATAGCTCTCGCTATCTCATCTAATTTAAGGTTCAAGACAGTCCTTTGACATAGAAAATATTAATATTTGAGAGAACACTGAGGTGCAGAGATTTTAAGTAATGAAGTTACTAAGGTCTCAAATTAGAGAATGTGGTTCTAGGCTATGTGCTCCTAACACCAACACCCTAAAGCAGGTACATGGAGCAATGAGTAGAGGATGATGTATGTCTTCATTTAGGCAAAGTATTAAATGTTGCTATGATTAACTAACCATGTCCTTTATAGATGAAGGAGGAGGGAGTGGAAGTACTTGTGTCCTAATTTACTATTCCTTTGTATAAAGTAGTATAGTACTTATGCATATCTATTCAACTCTTAATGTGAATATGTGAGTTCTAGCACAGTTTTCCATTTGCTTTTGAGGAATTTGTTATGCATTGTTTTGGCTTTCTCCAACCAGTTTTCAGGTTATCAACAGAATCTGCTATTTGTAAAGTAAACTTTAAAGTTTTCTCTATTTCACTGATTATATATTTTTATATTTTTTTATTTATTTCAGAGAGGAAAGGAGAGGAAGAGAGAGATAGAAACATCAATGATGAGAGAAAATCATCTATTAGCTGCCTCCTGCACACATCCTTATTGGGGATTGATCCTGCAACCCAGGCATGTGCCCTGATTGGGAATGCAACTGTGACCTCCTGGTTCATAGATTGATGTTAAACCACTGAGCAACATCTGCTGGGCTATTTTACTGATTATAATCTACCATTTAGTTGCCGGGCAAACTTGAGAAAACTAACTCTCTGAGCTTCAGTCTCCTAATCTATTAAATCATAATAATGAGAGCTTTCTTGTAAATTATTTATGAATATCATTAATAAAAATGAGATAGCATGAACATATTTTGAAATGCAAGATTTTATTTGGTGAAATGTTTATGATAACCAAGCATATTAATTGAGTATTAAATGCAATAGTTAATAATGTTGCCTACTGTACAGAGCTGAGTGAATTACATGTATTTATATGTAATTTGCCGTAGTTCACTAGGAGGATGTAGAAGAAAATAGGGATGCATGGTAACTAGAATTAAAATGGTGAGGAAGATAAAATTTGCAAAAGAGAATTTTAATTTGGTATCATATGAAACTATTTTGGCTACTTTTCCTTATCGTTTGAAATTGGGAAAGGCCAGATTTGAACCCTGGTAGTCCAGCTCTTGACCAACACATTATATTGCCATTCAGGGGAACACAGTTTCAATTTCCTGTTGGAATATTATGCAAATATCTGTCATGCTCAAAACTATTTTACACTTAACTCTTATTTTGGGGTCACTCTATTTCAGAGTTTATAGGTACAATAATTGATTTCTGAACAAATGGAGTATCACTTTAATAACACCAGCGGCAACATAACGAATGTGGATATTATCACACTCAATTTCATATTGCTTATTTTAGAGAAAAAATTGTTTTAAAATACAAGTATTTGGAATCTATTTATGTCAATTATTCATAATCACAATAAAGGAAATACAGCTTTTTATCTACCATGGCCCTAAACAAAATATTTTACATATAAGTAGGTGCTGAAAATTTATTGTGTTCATAAGACACACACAAAGAATCTCATACATGCGCACACACATACACACATACATACACACACACACATAATTTTTTATTGTTTAAATCAGTGATACAAACAAAAATTTTTGCAAATCCAAATACCCAAATTCATGTTTTATGAGTAAAGAGAAAATGCTTTTCTTTCTGCTAAAAGAGCTATCATATACTGATTTGCAGATAAGGAGCATAACCTAATTCAACAGATTGCCTAATGCCCAGGGAGGAAAAAATGTAATCCAGTTTAAAAGTTTGATTTAATCAGAGATAATACAACTGGATGTGAATGAGTGCCACATTTGAGAAACAATCTTATCTTTGTTAAAATGACCAATCTTTAGTAAAGAGAATGTATTCAAACAAGATGACTGATAGATTTTGGATTGTAATAAGCACTCTTTTTTTGGTATTTAATTTTTAAAATATTATCTTTACTGTTGAAAGTATTACAGATGTCCCCCTTCACCTCCATTAACACCCTCCATTCCATACTCTTGTGGAACCAATTGGAAAAAACAATTCTTGGAAATCTGCTATATGTGAGATCATGGTCCAGAGACAGGTATACTTATTTATCCTTAGTTTTAATTGAAATACTATGCTTTTATTCCTCTTGGATAAAAAATTACAAATGAAAACTTTCTATAATATTAGCACAATCTCTAGGAAACAAAAATGTCCATGGATTCCGTTATCTAGTTTATATCTGAAAGCACATATAATTTTAGTCCCTGAAAAAATCTATGTGATTTTGTCTGAATGAACATCCAATAGTGACTTATTAACACATCCAGTTAATCCCTTCAGCATTTATAGCATGACAATTGTGTTAAAATGAAGATAATAATTTTCATGTTTAATCTAGTATATTATCTAATGAGTTGTATTTCTAATCTTTGTAAAATACAAGAATCCAATACAATCTTAGAATTATGACACTGCTCTCTGATAACATCAGTACTTTTATTGTACATACACTAATGGAATGTCAGATGTTAATGAATCCTCCTTTTTATGCTTGATATATTGAACTGAAACCTTACCAGCTAAATTATGTTGATTGGGAAAAACCCTTTAATTTTCTTCACATCATGACATTTACTTATGTACTTCTATGGATTTTAGAAATGTTAGATTTGGAAAGACTGAGTACCAAAAGAAATTGGAGGTTTTTTTATCTCAATTTCTTAGTCAATGGACAAAATATAAAGAAAAGTATCTAGCCTGGCTGGTGTGGCTCAGTGGTTGAGCATGGAGCTATGAACCAAGAAGTCATGGTTTGATTCCATGCATGGGGTTGCAGGCTCAATCCTCAGTGTGGGGTGTGCAGGAGGTAGCCAATCTATTCTCTCCCATCATTGATGTTTATCTCTCTCCCTCTCCCTTCCTCTTTGAAATCAATAATATACATATATATATATTTTTAAATTATCTAAATTATTTTTCTATGTTGCCAATTTAAAGTTATTCTTTGTAAGTTTTTATTTTCTCAACCATTTCAATTCTATTTCCCAGGCATTTGTACCTTCACCTAAATGCTGGCACTTGGTCTTCATTCAATCATGCCTAAATTAATCCAACAATTCTTCGCCAGTGAACAAACATGTGAGAACCCCAGAAGTATCCATTGAAACATGCAGGTCCTGAGTCAAATCCACTGAACTTCCTATTCCCTTCACTACATAATTGGTTCACATTAAAAAACATGTAATAAGCCCTAAACTGTTTGGCTCAGTGGATAGAGCATTGGCCTGCGGACTCAAGGGTCCCAGGTTCGATTCCGGTCAAGGGCATATACCTTGGTTGCGGGCACATACCCAGTAGGGAGTGTGCAGGAGGCAGCTGATCAATGTTTCTCTCTCATCGATGTTTCTAACTCTCTATCCCTCTCCCGTCCTCTCTGTAAAAAATCAATAAAATATATATTAAAAAACCATGTAATAAATTATATAAAGCAAATGATAAATAGTAAATGGCAATAGCAAGTGGGCAGGAAAGGGTTTACTCAGCAAATCTGAACTGCTCAAAAACTGCCCATTCCCAAGTTCTTCAGTACTGGCGTTTGGCTTGGTTCCTGGGAGATGGTCTTTGAGCTTGTAGATTCAAGAAACCCAACAAGAACTGCTGACTTTTTACCATGTGTAAGGTGTTTTATAGATTATATCTTTTTAATTTTCAAGATGGAAGGTATTCTTATCTCTATTCTAAAAGTACGGAAATTCATGGTCAGAAAGGTTACAGCAAATTAGAAATGCTAAAGAAAGTTAAACCTATTATTTTCCTGACTTCAAAATTCAGGTTCTTTTAGATGCTGCCTTTTTTCTTTTTTTAAATTAAATTTATTAGGTTGATAGTGGTCCATAAAATTATATAGGTTTTGAGTGTACAATTCTAAGATATATCACCTGTATATTATTGCATTGTGTGCCCGCCACCCAATATCAGTGCTGTCTTAACTTCCCTTCTGTGGCTGGTTGCTTGTTTTTTAGTTCAAAAGAAATATGAAGTACAACCTGATGTTTAATTTTGGTAGAAAATGTATCCTAATTTCTACTCTGAATTTGTGTGCTTGTAGAGTATTCTCATAGGATTAGTTTGAGATTTTTACAGTACCAATTGCTATTTTGTATCTGGTACATACATAAAATGTAAGTTCTTATAGAGAGACTATAAAATCCACTGACCATAGTGGCACCATTTTAGAGAGCAAAATTAAGTGTAAAAATATTCAAATTATTGAAATTTTATAAATAGTCATAATGATTTCTATACTATCAGTGTCTAAAAATAGTTCTATCCAAAATAATTTTCATAGCATAAGCACCTATATTGGTCATAATTGTGCACTATAATCAGTCTCTTAGCTCTATTTGTTTGTAGTACCATTGCATTATTCTCTTTAATATAATCAGATCTAAATATAAAGGCTCTAACCGTACAAGTACTAAAAGAAAACATGGTTGCATTGCTCATTAACCTCAGTGTAGGGAAATGCTTTCTAACTATGACTCAAAATACAGAGACAACAAAAGAAAAGATTAATAAATTAGACTACAAAGTTATTTTTCACACCCAAAACTACTACAAAAATGTCAAAATACAACTGTAAAACTAGAATATAATATCTGTGACATATACTACAGACAAGGAGCTACTATCTCTAATATGTAAAGGAGAGAAGAACGGGGATGTAATAGAGAAGTATATAAAGAATTACTAGCTTAATAATTTTGTGAAAGAGCTAGACTGAGAAACCCAAGGGTCTCATTAAACCCCAAGAGGAATAAATAAGAAAAACAAAACTAGGTACAATCTACCTGAACTTTTATCAGAAATATAAAAGGACAAAAATCAAATAAATCAAATATTAAATATGCTAAAAGTAAGAAAAAAAATCAACCTAAAATTATATACCTAATGAAAATATTCTTCAAAATATATCTTCAGATAAATGAAAACTGAGATAATTTATTACTAGGAGAACTTGAATACAAAAATTTAAAAAAGAAGTCCTTTTGGCTAAAGGGAAATTATACCAGGTACAACTCAAATATACATGAAGGATAAAAAACACTATTCATGGTAAATATATGGAAAACTGTTCACTAGTATTTAGTATTTTCTTTTCTGAAATAAGTTTTAAAAACACTCATTCCAGGGGGAAAACACAATATTGTGAGATTTATAATGTATATAGATGAAAAATATTATATATATATAAAAACAGTGACCATGATGACCGAAATGACTGTTCAACCGGTCACCATTCAGTTCAGTGCTAGCATAGATGCTTAGACACAGGTAAAGTCTATGGGTGAACTAAAAATGAACAACACAAATGCTTGCCTTCACGGAGCTCACACTGTAAGAAGGTTAGGACAGGGATGAGAATTCAAAATTGCCATCAGCACAGACCTGAAGTGCCGCTTCTCAGAGTGGCCAGAGATACACCTGGTAGCAGACTGGGGGTGTGACTGAATGGCTGGTGCCTACGTGAAGGCAGGGCCGTTCTGGATTTCCCAGAGGAGCCAATAGCTGCCTAGGAGGTGGAGCTTTTGATGCTGACTGGCATAGAAGCCAATCAATCAGAACCTAATTTGGGTGAACTATGAAGGCAGAACCTAAGGTGGGAGCTGAGGAAAGGTTTTAAGGGCAACAGCTGTTTGGTGTAAGGTGTAAGAAAGCGGTTCAGCCCTAACCAGTTTGGCTCAGTGGATAGAGTGTTGGCCTGTGGACTCAAGGGTCCCAGGTTTGATTCCAGTGAAGAGGATGTACCTTGGTTGTGGGCACATACCCAGTAGGGAGTGTGCAGGAGGCAGCTGATCGATGTTTCTCTCTCATCGACGTTTCTAACTCTCTATCCCTCTCCATTAGGGATTATGTATTTTTGTCTGCCAAGAGCATCTCCTCCTGCTGAAAAAGGCTCCCCCCCCCCATTTAAGCAATCCTATCCTATATAATCTTTCTATATTAATATAAAGGGAATATTATCAGACCAGGTCTACTGGTGTCCAACTTCCTTCCAGACAAAGCCATGGTAGTGGGGGCAGAGACTGTTAGGGGTGATCAGGCCAGCAGGAGAGAGCAGTTAGGGGTGAGATCAGGCTGACAGGGGAGGGCAGTTGGGGGCATTAGGCAGGCAAGCAGGTGAGTTAGGAGCCAGTAGTCCTGGACTGCAAGAGGGCTGTCCCACTGCTGGTTTAGGCCTGATCCTGCATAAACTGACAGTCAGACATCCCCCAAGGGGTCCTGGGTTGGAGAGGGTGCTGGCCGGGCTGAGGGCCGCCCCCCCGCATGAATTTCATGCACTGGGCCTCTAATATATATCTAATCTAATAAGAGAGAAACATGCAAATTGACTGCACCCCTGCTATGCCCAAAGCCATGCCCACCAGCCAATCAGAGCGACTATATGCAAATAAACAGAACCAAGATGGCAGCCAACAGCCACGGAGTTGGAGCAAGCAGGAGGGTTGGTTGCCCTGGCAATGGAGGAATCCAAGCTTTCTGCCTGCCCTGGCTGGCTGCGGCCTCCACTCAAGGCAACAAAGTTTCAATGATAGAAGATAAATAAATCCCAGATACCTGCTTCCAGCCAGCCTCCACTGGGAGCTTG
>NW_005361076.1:341148-343498 GCF_000412655.1 Myotis brandtii
GGCCCCCCCCCCCCCCGAGTGCACAAATTTTTGTGCACTGGGCCCTCTAATATAATATCCCTAATATGGAAATAGACTGAATGGTGGAACAACCAAACAACCTAACAACCAGTCGCTATGACATGCGCTAACCATCAGGGTATGTGTGTAGACCATGGCAGGAATCAGGCGTGGCTGGATGGTGGAGCAGGTGAGCAGGGGCATCAGACCAAGAAAGGTGCCAGTTGCTATCATAGGGGCAAGCCTCTGGTGGTTACTGAAATTTATTTGCTCCTGTGTGCTGCGGTACTACAAGGCACTTGCAACTGCTGCTGGCACCAGAGCCGCCACTCACACCCACTGCCAGCGCCTGGCACTGGCCTCAGTCACCCTTCAGGGCTTCTCCACCTCCCCCTACTCCTGAGGGATGATCACATCTGGCAGCCAACCCTCGCATCTGCTGCCAGCAAAAGCCCTGCTTGCACCCTTTGCCGGTGCTGGAGCCGCTGCTTGCAATCACTGCTGGCACCAACCCCACTCGCACCCACAACTGGCACTGGAGCTGCCGCTCACACCTGCTGCTGGCGCCCAGCACCAGTACCGATTGCTCGGTGCCATCAGTGGGTGCAAGTGGTGGCTGCCAGCCCCAATCACCCCTGAGGGGTTCTCCACCTCCTCCTGCTCCTGAGGAGCAATCGGGCAGCAGCTGCTGCTCACACCCGCTGCTGGTGCCGGCCCTAATTACTCTGGTGCCATCAGCACATGGGAGCAGTGGCAGTGGGAGCAGGGCCACAGCAGGAGGGGCTGGGTGGGGGCGTGGAGGATGGGCTGAGACCCGCCCCGGTGCCCACTGCTGCCTTGCAGCCTAAAGTTCTTTTCAAGGTGCAAAAATTCATGCACTGGGCCTCTAGTACTGTAATAACAGCATATATAATGGGTGGGACTAAATACTTCTTGAATTTTATGTGATATTTATTCTGAGAGAACTTTATATTTTAAGGATGAATATTTTAATTCATGGACTAATACAGTTAAAATTAATGCAGCCCTAGCCAGTTTATCTCAGTGGTGAGAGTGCCAGCCCTCAGACTGGAGTGTTGCAGGATTGATTCTGTTCAAGGGCTTTTACCTTGCTCAGTTGCAGTTGCTGGCTCTATTCCTTGCCACAGTAGGGGTGCATGTAGGAGGCAACCAATAGATGTGTCTCTCTCACATTAATGTTTCTCTCTTTCTCTCCCTCTCCCCTCCTCTCTCTCTCTAAAAATCAGTGGAAAAATATCCTCATGTGAGGATTAACAGAAACAAAAAATAACAATAATGCAAAGTATAATTGCTAAAGGCCAATAAATAAATTCTAATGGGATTTGAAAACTTTAAAATAATCAGAAGGAAGGCAGTTAAGCAGAACATAAAGCAAAGGAAGGATGGAATAAATAGAAAAATAAATAGCAAAATGATAGATATGAAAAAGAATACCAGAAATAATATAATGATCAGTCAATTCATCAGAAAAACATAAAAATAACAAATCCTATATAATAAAAGGCTAATATGCAAATCGGCTGAATGGCAGAACAACCAAGAGCTATGATGTGCACTGACCACCAGGGGGGCAGACACTCTATGCAGGAGCTACCCTCTGGTGGTCAGTGCATTCCCACAGGGGGAGCGCCACTCATCCAGAAGCTGGGCTCATGGCTAGCAAGCGCAGCAGTGGTGGTGGGAGCCTCTCCAGCCTCTGCAACAGCGCTGAGGATGTCCGACTGATGGCTTAGGCCTGCTCCCCCAAGAGCTCCAAGATTGCAGGAAGGCGCAGGTCTGGCTGAGGGACCACTGCCCCCAGTGCAGAATTGTGTGCACCGGTCTTCTATCCTATCTAATAAAAGAGAAACATGGTAATTAGCCTTACCTCCGCTACCCTTCCCATTGGCTAATCAGGGCGATATGCAAATTAACTGCCAGCCAAGATGGCATCTGGCAGCCAGGCAGCTTGAAGTGAACATGAGGCTTGCTTGCTTCAGTGACGGAGGACGCCAATGTTCCCTGCCTGTCGCTGCCGGCTTCTGAGCTTGCAGTTAGAAACATTGTTACAAATATAGAAGCTAAACAAAACACCAGAAACCTGCTTTCAGCGAGCCAGGATCTCAGAGCTGGAGTTGAAACAGTGTTTCAATTATAGAACCCAAACAAACCAGATACCTGCTTTCAGCAGCCGAGGCCTCAGAGCTGGAGCCAAGCCTCAGAGCTAAAGCTGGCCCAGAAAAAAAAAAAAAGAAAAAAAGGAGCGGTTGGGAGCTTCAGTCCCCCGCCAGCCTGAAAACGGCCCTCAGCCCTTCACCCAGACTGGCCAGGCACCCCAGTGGGGACCCCC
>NW_005361076.1:344450-363755 GCF_000412655.1 Myotis brandtii
TGGCGCCGCAACCTCCCCATCGACCTTGCCTTGAGTGTGACAGGGGGCGGTGCCCCAACCCCCCAATCGGCCCTACCCTGTGCATGACTGAGGGTGGCATCGCAACCTCCCGATCCGCCCTGCTCTGTGCATGATAGGGGGCAGCACCCCAACTCCCCAATCGGCCCTGCTCTGAGCCCGACCAGGGGCTGCACCTAGGGATTGGGACTGCCCTCTGCCACCCGGGAGCAGGCCTAAGCCAGCAGGTCGTTATCTCCCAAGGGGTCCCAGACTGCAAGAGGGCACTGGCCGGGCTGAGGAACCCCTCCTCTCCCCGAGTGCACAAATTTTTGTGCACCGGGCCTCTAGTTATATATATAAAAATTACAAGAGCTTCAAAATGCATTATAATGAGTTGAACTGTGCCCCACTCCAAAAGAAGGTATGTTTAAGTCCAAACCCCCAGTATCTCAGAATGTAACTTATTTTAGAAATAGGGTCATTGTAGAGATAATTAGTTATATTAGCATGAGGTCATAATGGAATAGGTTGAGTAGAAGATAGCCATATGAAGATACTGAGTCGTAGGGAAAATACCATGTGAAGATGGAAATAGAGATTGGAGTGATAGGTCCATAAGCCAAAAATGGCCAAGGATTGTTGGCCATCACCAGAGGTTAGGAGAGAGGCCTGGAACAAATTCTCCCTCAAATCCCTTAGAAAGAATCAACACTGTAGGACTCTGAGTTTGGATTTCTAACCTCCATAATGTTTGACAATAAATTTCTGTTGCTTTTAACCACCCAATCTGTGCTACTTTGTTATGGCAGCCTTAGAAAGCTAATATATACATGAAGCAAAAAAGTGACAATCAAAGAAGCAGATAAATCCACAAATTTTGAGTTTTCACATACCATGACCAGTGATTAAAAAAACACCTAAGATTTTCTATGGTGTTTTGACTTATAGTCATTGAAGCAATGACTATAAGTGAACTTAGCATAGTCAGTTACTATGTTAATACATATATAAAATTAATCATATTTCCTTATGCCAGCAATAATAGCACCAAAAGACTGCTATACTGAAAGGTACAAAGTATGGCTGAAAAATATTAAAGATGACTAAATTACAAGGAAAGATATATCATTTTCAAAGATTGGAAGACATTACTTTTAAGATATTAATTCTTTCCAAAAGGATATAAAAATACATTTCAATGACAATAATCACCCTATGAAGCAGAACTCTCATACATCATCAGTGGGAAAGTAAAACAGTATTATTACTTTGATATACAGTTTCTTATAAAATTTCACATACCCGGGCTCAGCAATTTTAATTTAGGTGTTTACCAAATAGTAAAGAAAATATATGTTTACAAAAGACTTGTACGGGAAAGTACATTGCAGCTTTATTCCTAATTATTTAAAAAAAGCTTTATAAACAATTTTCCATCAATATGAGAATGAATAAACCAGTTGTAATATATTGATAAAATAAAATAAAATTCAGTAATAAAAAGGAACAAATTACTCATTTCTTCTACCATAGGAATGAATCTCACAGATATCATGCTACATAAAAGAAACCATTTATAAAATAGTAAATACTATATATCATTTTTGTGAAATTCTAGTACAGGCAAATATGATCTATGTTGAAAGTTATCATCAAAGTAGTTTTTTTAGGAAGGGGAATTGACTGGGAAAGCATGAGGGAATATTCTGGGATGATGAAAATATTACATGTTTTAATATATTTATAGCTTATGCAGTAGGGGAGGGTGGGGGTAAGGGGGAGAGATCAACCAAAGGGCTTATATGCAAGCATATAGGCCTAACCAATCGACACGGACAACAGGGGGGGTATGAGATGAGCGGGGGGATAGGGAGTAACGTGGGGATAAGGACACATATGTGATATCTTAATCAACAAAAAATATATATTTAAAAAAACTTATACAATGAAGATTTTTACATTTGTGTTTAAAAATAAACAAATATTGAACTGTAATTTATAGGGTTACTTTCAGCAGTAGCATGGGCTTAACAATTCTGAAATTACTTTTTGTGTACACTAGATGTGTAAATATATTCAAGATAATGAGATGAAGGTTTGCTATTGGATAATGGAGTTGCAGATATGAAAAAAGTATGAATAGAATGTGCCTTGCTGTATTGGACTGGAATTGGAAGTATCAAAATAAACTGTTTGCTAAGAGAGCCAAAAAGCAATGAAATGCCAGCAGTATTGAACATACCATTGACCTTGGTTTTTAAATATCATTCTTCACTAAAAGGAAGCAGAGATCCTGATAGAAATTACTAATTCTTCTGGGACTGGGGTAGGGAAAATACAAAATGAGCCTGTAACATCCTTTTGCACCAGACACTAATAAATAAAAACTCAAAGACATATGGATATATGAAAAGAACACAAAAACCTAACTTGGGAAAATATGAACCTCAAAATAAATAATAGTATTTAAGGGTTATAATTGATTAAAGAAAATAAAAAATCCATCAATCCATCAATCCATGCTGTTGAATAAGTAAACAATCAAACTGATTAGGATTTATAACTTTCAATGATTAACATATATTATAGGATAGGAATCATATGCATTATTCATTTGATCTTTTTATAATCATGTTGCAAGTTAGGCATAATTATTCTTGTTACACATATTAATAATAAATATTGATATAGTCTATGTATATTGTTTAATAATCCATATGTAATGCTATAAAATCCAGTGTTTACATCTTTCCCTATATTACTCTGAATGCCATTTTGCTCTTTCTATACCTTCCTTTCTCTCAATCATTGTTTCATTGAATTTACTTGATTTGAGAAGACTTTAATATGATGAAAATGTGAATTTAAATAAACTTTAAAAATAATTGAATTAAAAGATAAAACACTTAACTTTTCCATCTAAAGAAAATTATATTAAGAATATAAAAGTACTCTGTAGTTTGGAAATATTTCAATAGCAAAAAATCTGAGTACTTTGGAAGATTTTCAATTTTTTGTGTGATATCCTGGTTATTAAGATAACCAGAGTAATCAAAATCAAATACGCCCCCCACAGACACACATACATATCTCATATATATACTTTACACTCTTGATTTCCAAAGAAATAATTGGAGAAATAACTCATTTTTGAAGCACAGACAGAATGGATGGAGTCTCTCTCTTTTAAAAATTTTCCCTTTGTGTTTTCAGGTGGCTTCATTGGGTTTTAAATGCAAACTGGCTACCTAAGTTTGTATGCCTAGACCTAGAAACCACACATTTTATTTTAGTTTAAATTTATTTTTCAGTTACACTTGACATATAACATTATATGTTTCAGCTGTGCAACATAGTGATCAGATATTTATATGCATTACAATGACATCACCCTGATAAATCTCATACTCATCTGGCACCATACATAGTTACAACAATGTTATTTACTATATTCCCTATACTGTACTTTATATCCCTGTGATCATTTTTATAACTGGAAATTTAAACTTTTTAATCCCTTTCACTTTTCTCATGTATTTTAAAACTTGTCCCAGCCAATCTGACTCATCAGTGACCAAACTGGATCTATTTGGAATTGCTAAAATAATATAATTAGCAGTGAATTTAGATTCTAAGATAAATGAAAACCTAGTCTGCAGAACTCCCAATATATTTAGAGTTCCAATAAAAACATTTCCATATTCTGTATGTGGACAAAAGTAGGCTAAATTACCAGCCATCATTATCTAAAATATAAATCATAAGTAAGGATATGAAATAGTAACAATAATAAGACAAACAATACAAATAAATAACAGTAATAAATAAATAATACAATAATAAACTCTTCTGCATACTCACAATTGTAAGCCTACCACTGTAAATGAAATAAATATTTTTGGTTTAAGACAAAACCTTGAAGTTCTGAATTACATTTAAATAACATTTACATGAAACAAATATAAGGTACATAATTTTGCTCATAAGTCTCTCTTTAGATTAAATACAGATACAGATTTTGTAACTTAGAAATACACACATGAAACCTATATGTTCATGTTGACCAATGTCATCCCAATAAAATTTAGTAAAAGAATAATGAAATAGCCAAAAATATTTCAAATTTCTACTTCTTATTGGTAGAGCATATAAAAATTGCTTTTGGATTCTAGATTTGTCATTTACCTACTTTAAGAACCCATCATATTTGTGATTTCCCAGACTGAATAAACTCACAAAAAATATTTTTATAATATTATTTTTTTAATTTATATTTGTTTTTGAAAGTATTACAAATGCCCCATTCCCTCACCCCATTCATTCCTTTCTTCCCCCTCCCATCCCTTCCCAAGACCTTCATCCCACTAGTGTCTGTGTCCATGGGTTATGCATGTATGCATATTAGTTCTTTGGTTAATCTCTTCACACCCACCCCTCTCCCCAGCCCCTTCCCTCTGAGAATTGTCAATCTGTTGCATGCTTCCATGTCTTTGGATCTCTTTTCTTTATCAGTTACTTTTGTTCATTAGATTCCACATATAAGTAAGATCATATGATACTTATCTTTCTCTGACTGGCTTATTTCACTTAGCATAATACTCTCCAGGTCCATCCATGCTGTTGCAAATGGTAAGAGTTCTTTTTCTTTTTACAGCTGCATAATATTCCATTGTGTAAATGTACCACAGCTTTTTTATCCATTCATCTATTGATGGGTATTTGGGCTGTTTCCAGATCTTAGCTACTGTAAATTGTGCTTCTATGAACATAGGGATGCATATATTACTTTTGATTGGTATGACTTTTTAGGATATACTCCTGGAAGTGGGATCACTGGGTCAAATGGCAGTTCCATGTTTAACTTTTTGAGGAAACTCCACCTGTTTTCCATAGTGGTCGTACCATTCTGCATTCCCACCAGCAGTGTACGAGGGTTCTCTTTTCTCCACATCCTTGCCAACATTTGTTTGTTGATTTAGTGATGGTAGCCATTCTGGCAGGTGTGAGGTGGTACCTCATTGTCAGCCATCTTTAGTTTTAAACAATGTAAACATTCACCAAGGAAAAGAAAATTTTTTGAAAAGAAAAACTGAACGGGTATACAAAAAAGCTGTAAATAACTACCATTAAATATTTTATTTATATAGTTAGAAAGAATGTGAGAGTATAAATACTTTACCTATAAAATACTTTACCTTACCATTTTGTACATCTTATGAGAACTCAACAAAGCTCTAATGTGCTATCTGCAAAGTTCCTAATTTGGACAATTTTATCCCAATTTAACCAAACCTATCATGTTAAAAAAAAAAACACAACACTAATTTTCTATTCTTACACTTTTCTCAGCTAGGTACAACTAATCTTTCTAGTCAGGAACCTTAAAGCTTTTCACTAATAGAAATTCAGAAAAATGTATATTCTTACTCTGCTGTTCTCAACATTAGAAATATATTTTATGAATTCAAGTTAATAAATATGAGTAAGATTTACCCATTTGCTGCTAAGTGTTGAGCTATTTAGAAATTCCTTAATTTCTAGCTTTAAGAAATCTTTTTTTGTTTTATTTTTTAACAGTGGGTATTTTGTTTGCTTGATTACCTAATCTGATTAATATTGATTTCCATCTCAGGGAGAACACTTTGTATAGTATAGGATTGTCTAACTACCATGCTGTATACATTAAACTAATACAAAATAATATTGCATGTAAAGTGTAATTGAAAAAAATTACAGAAAAAATATATTGAGTTCAAAGAAACAGCCTTGTATGCTTGTGTGTGAGATGTGTGGGTGATCTGTATGCATACCTGAGTGTTCACCAATTAGAGGCAAGCAATACAAAAAAAGTTTAAAGTGAATCTTTTTCTTTTATGAAAACGTATTCGTTTCTAAATTTTAAGTGTTGTTTAAGTCTAAGATGGCTCAATAAATAAACCATGCCTGAAACACTCAAGAATTTTCAATATTCATAGGATTTAAAATGAAGCATTTTACATTCATTGAAGTTTCAAACTCTTTATAGAGTATTTTTAAGTGCAGATCAGGGAATGATCTCTATGATAAGAAAATGTATCACGAGCAAGGTACTGTCAAAGAATTATACTCAGAAAGCAGAGCCATCTAGTTGTACATGTCTTACTTAGGACTTTTCTTTAAATGTGTTTCCTTCCCCAACTAGAAATAATTAATATAGGCGAAAAACAGATGTTTTTTAAAAATATATTTTATTGATTTTTTACAGAGAGGAAGGGAGAGGGATAGAGAGTTAGAAACATCCATGAGAGAAAAACATCGATCAGCTGTCTCCTGCACACCCCCTACTGGGGATGTGCCTGCAACCAAGGTACATGCCCTTGACTGGAACTGAACCTGGGACCCTTCAGTCTGCAGGCCGACGCTCTATCCACTGAGTCAAACCGGTTAGGGCCAGATGTGTTTTTATTACATCTTTTCATTGGCATATAGTAATATAATATTTACTATATGGAATTTGCTTAGCTACAAGATGATTATATCAGGTATTTAAGTTTGAGCACCTCTCCCCACACAACTCTCAATCAGTGAGGCATGAGAATTAAGGAATAAATCCCCTTACCCACCTCAGCTGGCCCTGCCACCCCAAATACCAGTAAGGTATTCCCAACTCATGTTCTACATGGTACCTCACAGGACCCCTTTTGAATTAAGCCCCAGATGTACAGCCTTTTTTGACCTTTTCTCACTTTTGCCTGTATCGTCCTTATTCACTGTGGTTCATTTGATCACCTCCCAAATTACCTCTTCTCAATCTTGGTTTCAGCCTTTGCTTTTGAAAGAACCCAAACTAACAAAATGTTTGATCAATTTATTTAGAAAGACAAATTAATAATATCTCTGATGCTTTCATCATAAAAGAGAAGGATGTGATATCTTATTTGACTCCTGTACATGTCCTTTTCTCATTGACTTGCAAGAGGAATGCATGGCTTATCTGTGAGGTTTGATCTAATGCTTCAAAACCTCTATGATATACTTCCCTGTAGTAATATTGGGCTCATGCTGAAAACTAAACATTTCTATCTCTTAAAGGGGAGTTTTTGTAGCAAGTTTTCCAAAAGATTAATAGTTTGCAGCTCTGAAAGATTTGTGTAACACTGAAAGGGCTTGCATTGATAAATAAAGGGAACAGTGAAGACCTACCTAATGGGGGATGCACACTAGAAGGCTCTGAATGACATTTATAACCATACAACTGAGGCTGGGTTTGCATGTGCCATAAGATTTCTTCATGATTTGACACTTAGCCTTTCTTAAAAGCCAATCATCTTGCCAGGGAAGTACATCTCAATACATTTATCTAAAACCTTTTCAGTCTTCTCACTATAGAGAAGGTCTTCTAAAATTAATCAAATCATTGGTCAATGGCCATTTCCTACAGAATGTAGGTGTCTGTCTCCTAACAGCCAAGTGACAGGATCATCCCATTTTATGATACCAATTTGGAATATATTAGTAACTTTCAAGGCCTGCTTGCCTTTGATCAATGTTGACTTGATAATGGCTTCAAATGAAGGAAGAAAATCTCTTGTCATTGCCTTATTTTCTGTGTTCTTCCTCTTTTATCTTCACTTTTTAGTCATTTTGTGTGTATTTGTAGAACTTACACAAGAACTACTTTTGAGCATCACGAATACTCTTTACAGCAAGATCTTTAAGATCTAACTGATCCCATTCTGTTATTCTTATCTGATCTATTGCATTTAAGGAAATACCACCTTTCAGATCTTGCCTGTCAGATATTGTAATACTTTGAATGTTTGCTGTTCTATCAGACACTTAAGACTGTTAGCCTAAGACTGAAGTAATGTTGTGTAAATACTGTTAGTGTCAACTCTGTTTTGTATTAAATGTTATCCTCTATATTTCTTACGTTCCAATCAGTTATTTCTGGGCTACTAACAGTTTTAAACTCTCTTGGATTATGCATCTTGTTAACCAAGAAACTTCTACTTAAACATGAGGCTCTGTACTACAGGATGTCTCTAACATGTTTGACACTAGCCTGTTTTATCCACTTCTCTAAAGGAACTATAGGCATTCCACAGAATATCTTCCCCCAATAATCTTAAGGGTACACTACCTCTTTGTTTTTAGTACTGAAAATTGATAGAATGTAATTTTACATTCTATAATACTTCTAGCCAATATTTATATGTGATTTCCCCCTACAACTAAATGCATTTGAAAAATGATGATACAATCTTGAATTACAGTCCTAATTCAATTGGTGTAACATTAGAATCATGGAGAAGTATTTGAAATGCATACTAAGTGTCAACAAGGGGAAGGGTCTCTCTGTTGTGTTCAACATCCCTAGATCACTAGTCCTTAGTTTATAGTATGTGTCCAGAAATGTCTTCAAAATTAATTAATTTAAAATAATTATTGGTGTCAAAAACCTTTTATGTCCTATTCACCCTGAAAAAGTTTATACTTCCAATATTGCTAAAAATTAGTTTGATAATATTCACATTTCAACTTATATTCCCTCCTTTATTCTAACACGGCATGGGTTATATTACTGCTGCATCATAGATCTCAAACTAATCTTTGAATTAGCTTGCTGGTATGTGCATGATGCAGTGTATAATAACAGTATTATAATAAAAATAAAATCTAAATCGAAGGAAGAGTTTTGAAAGGGCACTGAAAATTTTATGACTATGGTTCTCTGAAGCCAAGCACGTTATTCAGGGCCATTACCTAGCTGCTAGAAGCCATGTCTTTTTGCTTCTGTGGCTCTCTTGGAAATTCCCAGGCAATCTTTGGGAATCCAAGTATTCTGATTTATGACCATTGCTCTTAATGTTTGACAAACCAGAACAGAGACTAAAATGATAGAGATACAGACATTTAAAATAAACACTATGTAACTTGATAATGTGTTTCTAGTTTATTATTTACTTCCATGTTTGATGAAGTATGATGTAATGTGAATGCGTTGTAAGTGTTTAACCACAGCATGCCCTACAACCTAGCAAAAAATCAGCATATGTTCCATGGTTCATTTTATAGAAATGTGCGACCACCTCACTTTATCCCAGTCTTACCTTTTAATCCCATTTCAATATCTAAATATCCTCCAAATTAACTATCATAATTTGATTGCTGCCAATTAGCAATTACTTCTTATTAGCCCCTTTGGCTGATGACTGGTTCAGCTTTTCTTGTTTTCATTCTCAATGCTCTCTTGGACTCAGTGGCTGGATCTTCCTCCTATCAGTCACTGATGCTGGCAACTGCTACACTAAGACAAGCCCCAGTCCCTAAGGCAGGGTGCGGAACCTTTTTTTCTGCTGAGGGCCATTTGGATATTTATAAAATCATTTTTGGGCCATACAAAATTATCAACTTAAAATTAGTCTGCTATATTTGCTCAAACATTTATTTAACTCACCACTAATGCCTTAGCAAGGCCAGGTCAAATGATTTTGAGGTCTTTTACAGTTTTCAGGCTGGAGATTCTCCACTCCTGCCCTAAGAGAAAGTGAAAAGTCTCTCTCTCTCTCTCTCTCTCTCTCGCTCTCTCTTTTCACACACACACACACACACACACACACACACACACACACACACAATTTCCCCTTTAACTATAAAATTCTTTTTCCAGCAAAATATCCAAAATTCTGATTCATAAAATAATAAATAGTAAACCCCAAATGGCAATCTCTGTCAGTTTAGGTCCCCCCAGAAACGACACAAGATAGAAATAGAAAGTGGTTTATTGGGGGAAATGCCTATGAAGGAAGAACTTGCAAGGAAGCGGGATTAGGACAGATATAGGCTGTAAATCAGTTCTGACACTAATGAAAGGAGAAAGGAGAGGAAGGAAGATTAGATAGACTGAATTTCAGATCTTCATACTGCCGACTAACAGAGTCATGCATTGGGCAGCAGCAATGGGCATTCTCTAGTATCCTTGTTGTGCTCAGTTATTGCTAGAAGCAGTCCTGAGGAGAGCTTGCCTTCAGCTTAACCATTGTGGTAAATCCCCAAAATGTGGTATCTGGAGACTGTCAGCTAACTTCACTCTTTGCAGCTGCCACATATTTTAGTATTGAACAATTTATTTATAAAATATCTTGTAAGCATCTAAAATACATGGTTCTAAGCACTAAGGAAACAGCACAACAGTGAAGTGTATAAATAGAAAACAAAGAAGTATTTATAATATAATGGATAATGAAAAATGATATAAAATATGAAGTAGGTTATTAAATACGGAGATATAATTTACTACTTTACATAGGGTACTGAGTAAAGCCCTTTTTGATAAAGTTACATTTGAGCAGAGACATAAAAGGATGTATGACCAGTCAGAGATAGACCATTCCTGGCAGAGGGAACAACCATTGCAAAGGCTTTGAGGCAACAATATACAACATGCTAAATCGTGTAGAGCTTTGTGGGTAATGGAAAGGACTCTGAATTTTGCCCTGAGTAAGATGAGAAGATATTTTGTGCAGAACACTGGTCTATTCAGAGAATAGTTTGGAAAGATCAGTATCAGGGAGAATAGGTTGTGAGAAGGCCAGGATAGAAAAGGAATGACAGGTGGCTTTTAAAAGAATCCAAAAGAGATAAGATGTATAAGATATCTTCAGATAGTGTTGGTAAGCATTGGCAGGGATAAGAATTAGGTTGTATATTTTTTGAAAGTTAAACAACAGAATTTTCTATTTGATATGAGTTATCAGGGAAGGAAAAGAATCAAGAACACTTTTAATATTTTGGCTTGAGCAACTGGTAGTGTAGAAATTCACATCTTCTGAGATGGGGAAGACAGATGGAAGAATAGGTTTTAGTGTTCAAAATCAAGAGTTGTGTTTTTGAGATGTGAGGTTAAAATGCTTTATAACTTTAATGAATAATATTGCTATATAGCCAAAAATATCAACAGTAATGTTATTCTCATAAAGACATGTATTTTAATTAGATCTCTTTAATATTTTTATATCAGCATTATCATCAAATTTATATTTAATTTTTCTAGTTATACATAATTAAGTAATTCCTGAATCTCTAATTATGTATTTTTTTTCTTTTTTACTTCTATAAGTTTGAAGATAGAACTTTATATATAGCTAAACTTAAAAAAAGGAACTGTTGGATGCAGTATTTCTCATTGAAATATCTTTTTAAAAATTTTATCATCAGAGAATATGCTAGAGACATGTTTTATTCAAAGATATTTTATCTCTTCAATGACGTTAACAGACATACTGGTAGTTTATTGTTAGATTTGTAATGTTTAAAATTTCTTGAGATATTACAATTATAGGGCATTGAGGCAGGGAGTAGTCATTAATATTTATGCTTTAGTTTGTTTTTTTCTATTCCTGATGACAGTAGAATAAGAATGGATTAAAAATGAAAACTGATGAACAAAAACAGAACCAGAATCATAGAAGCATCGAATAGACTGTCCAACCTATGAGGGAAGGCGGGGGTTGAGGGGGTAAAAGATCAACCAAAGGACTTGTATGCATGCGTATGAGCATAACCAATGGACACAGAGAGTAGGGGGGTGAGGGCATGCGCTCGGGGTTGAGGGCGGCTGGGGAGAGGTCAATGGGGGAAAAAGGAGACTTATGTAATACATTAAACAATAAAGAACTTAAATTTAAAAAATGAAATCAACTAATTATTAATATGGTTCAATTAATGAGGTCAGTCTTTAGTGAATAATGTAAGTCTTGATCTATAAAATCTGAAATGGAATTGTGGACTCTAAGTCATTTCTAAGCATCTGGCTATAGTGCATTGGAATTTTAGTTTTTAGGACTCTAAACTGGTGGTCACTAGATTATGGATGTTCTTCAAGACAGGACATGCATTTTGTTCCCTTTATTCTAGTATTTACCCCAGAACACTGTCCCCAAAAAGTTTAATTGATAAATATTTTTTTAAAGTTACCTAATTTTCTTATATATGAGCTTGCACTTATTTTTTATTAGCTGTGGTTTCATTCCCTGCTGGTTTGGTAACCTTTCTTTATTTTTCTATATGGTTTCTATCCTCAGCAGTTTTCCACATGGTTTCTCAATTTCCTTTCACTTCAAAATCTAATTAAGTGCTAGTATTCGCTTTTCCAGTTTGTTAATGAAAATATTAAATAATATCAGGTAGAACTACATTTAGTCAGGACCCTAAATACAGACACTCCTGCATGAGCAGCTACATGTTTATTTATGGAATTCCTGTTAGTTTTCATTTCAGCTTACCTTCAGTGTATTTTGAGTAGTCTTCATTTTAGACTGAGTTGTTGATTAATTATCATGTTAACATATGTTTAAGCATTTAAGTCACATCATAACCTGTCAATTTTTAAGGATTATAATTAAGGACTGAAAATTAGCCTGACAATGTCAAGTTAGTTATCATCAATATTGGTAAAGTTCAGAGTAGGAGGTAGATCCTGTAAAGTCTGATTAAAGAAAAATATGATAAAATATATAAAACAGGTGAAATATAAGCAATATATAAACAGGTAATTGATGAAGAATAATGAATAGCATTTTGTTGTCAAAGTGATAATAAGCAACAGAATAGCCTGAACCTGCAGCTGTAGAAATTTAAGTTATATTTATGATTTTTTCTGAAAGGATATTATTGAGAGTGCAATCCTTAAGGGAGGTTATGATGCTAGAGGAGGAAGCAGGGATTATAAAGAAAAGTATGTTAAATAATAGAAGTGTGAATGCAGAGAGGGGACATAAACTCTACAGAGAAGGAAGAACACTTTAAAGGAAACACGTCCTATATAATAAAAGGGTAATATGCAAAATGACCAGAATTCCTGTGGCCCCTTGCCCTGACTGGCCCAGCCCCCCAGCAGGCCTCCCCATCCCGATCTGGGGCAGGGCTGGCCGGCAAACCAACCAAGGCCCCTCGCCCCAGCCAGCCCCATCCCTGATGGCCCCCATCGGGGAGGACTGGCTGGACCTCACCAGTGCACCAGGCCTCTAGTTAGTAATAAGAAAATAGAAACAGTATGGGACTAGAGTTACTCTAGATATATCTAGATTGATGGGTTGCTTAAAATATCTGTACAAATGTAGAGGAATCTGAGAAAAAAAATGAATACAGGAAATGTTTGAAAGTTATTTACTCAATAATAAGTAGTTGTGTGCTATGTATGTGTTTTGTTGCCTAAAGGTCAATAATAGATGCTTGTATAATTATGACTGGAATAGAAAATATTTTTTATCTTTCAATTGCAGATTCCATTCAATATTATTTTATATTGATTTCAGTTGTATGGCATAGTGGTTAGATAATCATATAACTTACAAAGTGTTCCTCCTTATATTTCCAGTACCTATCTGACACCACACATAGTTATCACAACATTATTGACTACATCTCCTCTGCTATATTTTACATCCTGATGACTATTCTGTAATTGCCAATTTGTACTTATTAATCCCTTCACCTCTTCCACCCAGGCCCCCAGCACCACTGCCCTCTGGCAACCACCAGTCCACTCTGTGTGTCTATGAGTTTGTTCATTTTGTTTGTTTATTAAGGCACTGGTGTTATATGCTTTGCTCAAAAAAATTTAATTGAATGAAGGAAAGATATCTTATGTGTATTTACTAATTAAATTAAATCACATAAATTAACCAAAATTAATGTTATAAGTTAAAAAGAACTATCACAATGATTTTGTATTAGTAGAATCAAGAATTATCTTTTTTATGATGGGGAGTAAAATTCAGAAACTAATTTGAACCCAGGTATAACTGTATTAGTAGCTCTTTAAAAAGATCCTTAATGACAATATAAACCATGAAAATCCTTGAAAAAAAAACATAAGCAGCAAAATATTAGACTTCTCACGTAGCAAGAGAAACAAAGGAAAAAGTAAAAAAATGGACTACATCAAAATTAAAAGCTTCTGCACAGCAAAAGAAACCAGCATCAAAAAGAAAATGAAACCCTCTGTATGGGAGAACATATTTGCCAATGATAAATCTGATAAGGGGTTAATTTCCAAAATATATATTGTACTCATAAACTCAACAAAAGGAAGATAATCTACTACAAAAATGGGCAGAAGACCCAAATAGACACTTCCCCCAAGAGGACAAACAAATGGCTAAGAGACATATGAAAAAAAGCTCAATGTCACTAATCATCAGAAAGATGCAAATTAAAATGACAATGAGGTACTACCACACACCTGCCAGAATGACTATCATCCATAAACCAACAAACAAGGGCTGGTGAGTATGTGGAGAAAATGGACCCCTAATTATTCTCCAGGTAAGAATGCAGATTGGTATAGCCACTATTAAGAGCAGTGTGGAGTTTCCTCAAAAATTAACAATGGAACTGCCATTTAACCTACTGATCCCACTTCTAGGAATATATCCTAAGAAGCCTGAAACACCAATCAGAAAGAATATGTGCACCCCTATGTTCATAGCAGCGCAAATTACAATAGCTAAGATCTGGAAACAGCCCAAGTGCCCATCAGTAGATGAGTGGATAAAAAAGCTGTGATACATCTATCTACACAACTGAATACTATGCAGCTATAAAAAAGAAGAATCTCTTACCCTTTGAGACAGCATAGAGGGACCTGGAGAGTATTATGCTAAGTGAAATAAGTCAGTCAGAGAAAGATAACTATCACATGATCTCGCTTATATGTGGAATCTAATGAACAAAAGAAACTGACAAACAAAAGAGATCCAGAGACATGGAAGCATGCAACAGACTGAAGATCTTCAGAGAGAATGAGTGGGGAGGGAAGAGATCAACCAAAGAACTTAAATTCATATTTGCATAACCTATGGACATAGACAATAGTGGCATGAAGACCTAGGGAGGGGACAGGAGTAGGGAGGAGGGGCGTCAATGGGGAAAAGGGGGGGCATCTGTAATACTTTCATCAATAAAATAAATTTTTAAAAATATAGGAAGTCATTCCTAGGATGTAAGATACATTCAATAAGAATAATTAAAATGAGGGTAAATATATTTGATTATTTTGTAATATTTTCTATATCAAGGGATATTGATAGACATGCACAATTGATTAGAAAAGTGTTTTTAATATGGTGTTTAAAATTAATATGTATTATAGAATAGTTAACTAGGTACATTTATAATTAATTAGAATACATTGTTGGTACATGGGAATAACATTATAATATCTTAATATCTGAGAACAGGATTTCAAACTTCTAAAAATAAAGGAGAAATAAAAACAGCATGTAACAGTTAAGATGTTCTATTTGTAGAAGCATTCCAATTTAGCTAAAAACTGCTTCCAAGCTCACTCACATAGCTTTGGGCAGGCCTCAGTACGGCCAGAGTCATGAGTTCATTTTCATGTGGCCCTCTCCATAGGGTATCCATAGGGTAATTCACAACATGGCAACTTGTTCCCCCTAGAATGAGATAAAGAGCAAGGATAAAAGCTAAATTCCTTTTTAACTTAAACTTGGAAGCTATCATACCTGTCACATTCTTTTAGCTAGAAGCAAGTCACTCAGTCCAACTCACTCCCAAAAGGTAGGAGGTAGGTATCATTTGGAGCAATCTTGGAGGTTGCCTACCAGTCTTCAATTATCCACATCTCCCTCACATATAAAATACACACTAAACCCATTCTGAAGTAACAAGAAACTTATCCCATAATAAGCATCATCTCAAAGTCCAAAATCTCATTATATAAATTTGGTTTGGGAAAGGACAAGCCTTTGGGGTGTAGTTGCTAAGTATAGCTATTCATGCACAATTCTCAATTTGTAGATCTGGGATACTAAAGAAACAAGCCATCTGCCCCTTGGATAGTCAACATCTGTAATGGTAAGATAGGTATTGTCATCGGAAGGGAGCTCTCAGTGTCCTCAACAGTTCCTGGGGGAAGTGGGCTTCTTGCAATGTCATGACAAAAAGAATTTCCTGAGACTTGTATGGAAGAATGAGTGGCATTTATTTGCATGGAGTTAAATCCTTGAGTTTCTAAGGTTCTATTTCCCTTCGTCCCACCAAGGAAGAAATCCAGCTGTGACATTAACAGGGTTAGGTTAAAGCTGTTTCCCAGAGTTTCTGTTCTATGATTGTATAGTCCAGGGGTCCTCAAACTTTTTAAACAGGGGGCCAGTTCACTGTCCCTCAGACCGTTGGAGGGCTGGACTATAGTTTAAAAAAAAAACTAGGAACAAATTCCTATGCACACTGCACATATCTTATTTTGAAGTACAAAAACAAAACGGGAACAAATACAATATTTGTATTTGCATGTGGCCTGCGGGCTGTAGTTTGAGGACCCCTGGCAGCATCAGGCTAGCTTAGTTTGTGTTCCCAGTTTCAGTCCATCAGTCCATTGCATGCGGAGTCCGCAGGGCCACATGGCAATTGAGGGAACAAGGGCAGGAACAAAGTGAGAGCAACAAGAGAGAGTGAGCTCCTTTGTTTGGGGGATTATGTATCCCAAATTATTGTGGGTTTGCAGTGGCTCCACCCGCTCTGGCCAGTTATCTTTGTTTCCAGGTTAGCCTGATAGACACCTTCCTTATGTCACCCAGACTTTACTGCCATGCATCCATCTCCGCTTTGTCCAGTCCCTTCCCCAGTAATCTGCAACTTCCTGGTGAATCTTCCCAGATGGCCATGCTTATAATGTTTAGCCTCCCTTTTTCTCCTTTCCTATTATTAACAACCAGCTAATTACAATGGTAACAGTATGAGATGAGTGCTACAAAACTGTTAAAAAGGGGGAAAATGGAAGTCACTGAAGATTCACTGTTCCATAGAAATTCTGAGATTCACCTGGAAAAAATGTTGTAAGTTCCTTGATAATTGTCCATGGCTCTCAACTCTACCCTCTGAACTCCACCTTATGCAATTGTGGAAGCTACTTAGGCCGTATCTAAGAGGTTGTCTTTGTAGCTGATGCCAGGTGAAGAAGATGGGTGCAAAATGCAGAGAGCAGGAATAAATTGGAACCCACGAGAATGAGGTATATATAATGAAGACAGACCAAAATCTATGTAAATTCTTATTTCCTCTGAGCTTGGTGATTTGAATATCCTGCTGAAGCTAGGATACACTATAACTGATTTTTTTCATTTTTCTTAACTACAATAATATTCTTGTCCTGCCTCCCTGAGATTTCATGGATAAAATGTTAGGGAGACAGTAAGAGGTTAATACCATTATCTTCTTCTGACTCAAAGTTCTTATCTCTGTCATGGAGATAAACACACATACCTAACCCACCACTTGTCTTTAGTCACCAATTGTGTGGTAATTTGTTGTAACAGCCTTTGGAAACTAATACAAAGGTCAATCATCCTTAACTGGCTCTTATCAAATTATACCAATATCTCTATTGGTCTTACTCAGTCTTGTCTTATTCAATATACTTTTTAATGGTTTTAATGAGGAAAACAATTAAGTTTTTGAATGATGAAAATGAGAAAATTTCTTAATAATTTTGGAAAAAGAAGGAATCTCAACCTCATTCACCAGCCCCATCAATTTTTTTTTTTTTGTATATTAGAACTACTAGCAGATGAACCACTAAGTTTGTATCCAAATAACTTGATTGGCCCTGTCTGTTCTAGAAGAACTTCAGTCACAAATTTATGGTAATGTTCTGTCATTATGTCCAAGATTCACATGAAAAATTTAATATGAAAAAAGAAAGGGGTAAAATTATTCTATCTTAAATGGACTCAAACTAATTATGAGTCATTACTGTGACTGAATTAAATAACAGTGGTCATGATATAAGAGTGGGACTTAGATTTTAGTGACTGTGATGGTTAGGTTTTCTACTCAGAGCATCTCCTTTCCAATAATAGGGCCTTTAAGAATCAAATGAACAATCAGAAAGTCTCTTGATGACCATCAAATCAGAAAAGGAAAAGGATAACCTTAAGAGACATTTCATCCAGGCCATTCCTGTACCATTCCTACACCACAAGTCCAATGTCTGAATAAATGTTGGAAAATTCTTGACTTCCTTTCCAAAATTGTCTACTCACTTAAATTTTTTAAATTTTACTCTTTTAGTGTACAATATAATTGCTTTCCCCCCTATTTTTCTTAACTACAATGATATTCTTGTCCTGCTACCCTGAGATTTCATAGATAGAACTAGAGGCCTGGTGCACAAATTCATGCACTGGTGGGGTCTGGCTGGCCCACCCTGATTGGGGCCGATGGGGCCGGGTCAGCCAGGGAGAGGGAAATCAGGCAATTGGCCAGCCGGCCACAACCCCTGGTAGAACTCCAAGTCGAGGGGACAATTTGCATATTAGCCTTTTATTATATAGAATGTTAAGGAGAGAGTAGGAAGCTAGCAGGATTATCTTATGACTCAATCCGAATTTTTCGTAACATATTTATTCCTTCATATTTTTAAAAAGTTATCTTTACTGCTGAAAGTTTTACAGGTTTCCATCCCTTCTCCCCCAATTGACCTCCTGTTCCCCAGGCCTTCACTGCACTTTGTCTGTTTAACCAAAGACCTTATATGCATACTAGAGGCCTGGTGCATAACATTCATGCACAGGTAAGGTCCCTAATGGCTGCTGGTTGCCAGCCGGAGCCTCCTTTCCCTGGCTGCAGGCTGCCAACTGCCAGCCGGGGCCTTCCTTCATTCTACACAGCCCCCTCATGGTCAGTGCATGTCATAGTGAGCGAATGAACTCCTGGTCGGTCAAACTCCCAAGGGGACACTTTGCATAATAGGCTTTTATATATATACTAGAGGACCGGTGCACAAAAATTTGTGCACTTGGGGGGGAGGGGGGGGTCGCTCAGCCCGGCCTGTGCCCTCTCACAGACTGGGACCCCTCCAGAGATAACAACCTGGGTCAGACATCCCCCTGGCAGCCTGGCAGCCCTCAGGGATATCCACTTGCCAGCGGGGAGCAGGCCTAAGCTGCAGTCGGACACCCTTAGCACTGCTAAGGAGGTGGGAGAGGCTGCCACCACCACCTTTGTACTGGCAGCCATCAGCCTGGCTTGTGACTGAGCAGAGCTCCCCTGTGAGAGCACACTGACCACCAGGGGGAAGCTCCTGCATTGAGCATCTGCCCCTGGTGGTCAGTGTGTGTCATAGTGACCAGTCATTCCCAGTAATTCTACTGTTAGGGTCAGTTTGCATATTACCCTTTTATTATATAGGATAAAGGCCTGGTGCATGGGTGGGGACTGGCTGGTTTGCCCTGAAGGGTGTCCCAGATCAGGGTGGGGGTCCCGCTGGGGTGCCTGGCCAGCCTGGGTGAGGGGCTG
>NW_005361076.1:364460-376362 GCF_000412655.1 Myotis brandtii
GTGCCGGGGGGGGGGGGGGTCCCTCAGCCTAGCCTGCACCCTCTCCAATCTGGGACCCCTCAGGGGATGTCTGACAGTGGGATCGGACCTAAACCGGCAGTCGGACATCCCTCTTGCAATCCGGGACTGCTGGCTCCCAACCGCTCCCCTGCCTGCCTGTCTGATTGCCCCTAACTACGTCTGCCTTCCAGCCTAATCACCCCCTAACCACTCCCATGCCAGCCTGATTGATGCCTAACTGCTCCCCTGCCAGCCTGGTTGCCCCCAACTGCCCTCTCCATCTGGCCTGATCTTGCCCCCAAGGGCCCTCACCTGCTGGCCTAATCTCACCCCTAACTGCCTACCCTGCCACCTTTGTTGCCACCAACTGCCCTCTCCTGCTGGTCTGATCTTGCCCTCATGGCCCTCTCTTGCTAGCCTGATCTCGCCCCTAACTGCCCTCTCTTTCCAGCCTGATCACCCCTAACTGCCCTCCCCTATATGCCTGATCTTTCCCCCAACTGCCCTCCCCTGCCAGCATGATCACCCCTAACAGTCTCTGACTTGGCCCCTACCACC
Source organism: Myotis brandtii (assembly GCF_000412655.1). Taxonomy (NCBI): domain Eukaryota; kingdom Metazoa; phylum Chordata; class Mammalia; order Chiroptera; family Vespertilionidae; genus Myotis; species Myotis brandtii. Next base: position 365,019 of record NW_005361076.1, read on the forward strand.
ATGGCTTTTTCCAAAAGGAAGTTGGATGTCTGGAAGATGGCTGGTCATCCTGGTCTAATTAGCATATTACCCTTTCATTAGTATAGATAGATTATATAGGATAGGTTTGCTTAAAGTGGGCGGGGGGGAGACAATCCCTTTTTCAGCTGGAGGAGATGCTCTTGGCAGAAAAAATAACACACATAATCCCTATATCTGGACTGATAGCCAGCCATATGCACTATACTGCCAAACCGGTCATTAAAAAATTGAACCTCTTTCTTACACCTTACACCAAACAGCTGTTGCCCTTAGAACACCTCCTCAGCCCCCACCTTAGATTCTGCCTTCACAGTTCACCAAGATTAGGTTCTGATAGGTTGGTTTCTATGTCAGTCAGTGTCAAAAGCTCCACCTCCTAGGCAGCCATTGGCTCCTTGCACTTCACTCAGATTAGGTTCTGATTGGTCGGTTTCTATGCCAGTCAGCATCTCCAGGCCTATCAATGAGCCTGATCAGAGAGGCCCATTGGCTCTGGCACTTCACCCAGATTAGGTTCTGATTGGTTGATTTCTATGCCAGTCAGCGTTTCTGGGCCTGATCAAAGAGGCAGGAGCATATTAGCAGCCCCTGGGGAGGCCCTGAGAGAAACAGAGGCATGACTGCTGGGGAAGCCTGAAGAGAAAGAGAGAGCCAACAGCTGATCAACAGCTGCCATAGAGACTGTGGATCAAACCCTACCTCTCTCTCTGCAGGCCCCTCTCCGGGCCTGATCCACAGTCACTGCAGGGTTGCTGCTGGGTCGCTGCGCCAGCACTGGCTGCAGTCAAACTTCCAGTGTTTGGAGAGCCTTCGGTCATTACGGACCCTGGCTCTTTATATAGATAGATAGGTACGCGAATTGAGCATTTTTTGTTTGTTCATTTGTTTGTTTGTTTTCTGCGTAGGATGCAAAGGTGGTTTCTTTCCTGGATTCTTGTCCAGGTGGATTCAAAGAGTGAAGTTATGGACAAAAGGTGGTATATGAAAATGTGGAAATTTATTGGAAACAAGTACAGAGTCCAACAAGGGGAGGGGTTCCCAAAGAGGGTGGCCAGATAAGCCCCTTTTTTTCTAAGGTTCATAAAGACTTCAGTTCTTTGTCTTTTGGTGCTGCCTTCCAATTGGTAGAATATCAACTTCAAAGCTTAAAACCCACGTGGTGCCTCCCTCTTTTTCTCCCTCTTCAGCGGTAGAATTCTCTATCTCCTGATAAAATCTGTTTTCTTCTTTCTCACATTTGTCAACATTTCTCTGTACCCTGTGAAAGTTTGTTTCCTCTTTCTCCCCATACCCCTGTTGCTTTTCCGTATCTTATGTGAATGAATGTCTTCCTCTCCCCTTATTCTGTGGCATCTCTTTTTTTTTTCTTTCTGTGAATGTATGCCTTTTGGCAGCTCCAAGCCCCCACCTTTGCAGTCCTCCCCCATGGACCTTTATATTCCTAAAACTACCTAAATCTGCCTATTTTACTCCTAAAACTTCTTTCATATGTCCCTTTCTAATTTTTCTAACTTTAAGAACTGAGGTTTGGGAAGAAAAGGTGACCAATTTCCTACTCTTATTTTTGATTCCATACAGTTAGGAAAACATATTTTTATTTGATAAATTAATATGTGCACTTGCCTTTGGTTGCTATATTTAAGGAGGACATTTTCAAATTGGAATGCTCAAATGAGAGCAATCAGAGATTTTAAGGACCACAAAACTAGGTTTTACGAGGATGGGGTGAAGGTTTGGGGGGATATTTGGCCTGAGTAAGAGGAAACCTAAGAAAAGTATTATAGCTATATGTTATGCATAAAGGCCATCATTAGATTTATTCTGTGTATCTATATATTTCAGAATAAATGACAGTGGATAGAGTTTCAAAGAATCAGATTTCAGTTAATAGAAGGCACAATGTTTTAGAAAAACTATTAACATTATCTAAAAACATGTAAAGTAGTGACTTTCCTGACATAAGAAGTGTTTTAACTTTGAATATATTATCTCCAAGAGATCTTCAGATTTTCTATAAACTACTTATAGTTAAGCAATATTTTTACTATTTCATTGTATATGTTTCTTAAGAGAGGGCTCATGGCATTAACCAGATGCTCAAGAGTCTTGACTCTTGAAAAGGTTACAAATCCTTGCTGGAAATTTTCTTGCAATTCTAAAGTTTCAAGGTTCTACTCAAAGTAATAATGTGTCTTTAATTATACAGCTTTGCAGTAATTTTGAAATATATTTTATGAGTTTAGAAAAATTATTGTTTCTTTTAGCCACACTGTTGTCAATTTATTTATTTTTTGGCCTCTCCTCATAAATATTTATTTTGGTGTTAATTGTTCTATTTTCCATAGAAAGTATATGAATTTTACTTATGATTACTTTAGGAATGTAGGTTGTTTATTTTTGAGGTTATGAAGCATCTGTTGCTTCAGAAATATGTATTGAATGTGTGCACATACTATACTCAGTATCTCTAAAGCTTTGAAGTTGTTAAATAAAAATGATTAATTGTCACAATTGGAAAACTCAGGAGAAATAGATTTCTAAACTATTAAATACTAGTGGCCTGGTACACAAAATTTGTGCATGGGGGGGTGTCCCTCAGCCCGACCTGCACCCTCTCCAATCTGGAACCACCTTGGGGGATCGTGCCTAAACCGGCAGTAGGACATCCCTCTCGCAATCTAGGACTGCTGGCTCCTAACCGCTCATCTGCTTGCCTTCCTGATTGCCCCTAACCACTCTGCCTGCTGGCATGCTCACCCCCAACTGCCCCCCTGGCCTGCCTGATCACCACCAACTCCCCCCACTGGCCTGATCACCCACAACTGCCCTCCCCTCTGGGCCCCTAACCACCTCTACCTCAGCCCCGCCACCATGGCGTTGTCCAGAAGAATGTCCAGAAGGTCTCTCAGTCTAATTAGCATATTACCATTTATTAGTATAAATAGAGGCCTGGTGCACAGGTGGGAGCCGGCTGGTTTGTCCTGAAGGGTGTCCTGGATCAGGATGGGGGTTCCCTTGGAGGGCAAGGTGGTCTGGGCGAGGGACCTGTGGTGGTTTGCAGGCCAGCCACACCCCCATTGGGGTGGGGGTCCCCACTGGGGATGGTGCCAGCCTGGGTGAGGGGCTGATGGCTGTTTGCAGGCTGACCACACCCCCCAGCGGGGACCCTCACCCCGATGGTGGCATGGCCAGCCTGGTTGAGGGGCTGAGGGCCGTTTCCAGGCCTCTCTCTCAGCAGCCGGCCCAGGCGACCCAAGCCTCCTGGGCACTCAGGCCTGCTCCGTTGGCACTGTCCACAGGCCTCTCATTCGGCGGTCGGCCCAGGTGGGCGGGAAGCTTGGCTTCCTCTGTCGCCAGGGGTGACCCAAGCCTCCTGTCTGCTCCAGCTGGCTCTGTGACCGCTGCCATCTTTGTGCCACTAATTTGCATATTCCCTCCTGATTGGCTGTGGGGTGTTGGGGAGGTACAGTTAATTTATATATCTGTCTATTATTAGTGTAGATAGCTGAGAGACTATTAAAAACGGCAATTGAAATGAGTTCAAATGAATTGAAAGATCTTTTTTATGAATTTATATATGGAAAAAAATGAGTCTCTGAGGGCAAAATTGTTCCCTACAGTACTCAATATCAAGAACTTTAGTGCACTTTGTCCTTCTTTATAATTATTGTTGGGATTTTAAGGGCTCTGTTTTGTGTTAGCCATTGGGGAAATCAGAAGAAAATGACCTTTAAATAAATAATTATAAACTAGATTTTATTACAATCTTCAATCACTTCTATTCTTTTTAATGCACTTTTAATATGTGTTCCTGTTTCTGAAGAGTAGGTTTTGAATATTTTTGGGCTTTGAAATACTTTAGAAAGATTTTTATCTGAATTCCTCAAATCTGTAAAAGAGAGCAGAATATAAACTGATGCAGCAACTTAAGTATATCCGGAATAACTAAGAAAGAAGCACATTAAAGTTAATTAGGACAAAAAAAACCAGCTTTTTATATCATACTTATATAGAAGAAAATATTTTTCTAAATTATAACTTTTCTTTAGCCAAATGCATGTCCAGAGAGATACAGTTTTTTATCTTGCGATTTCTAGACCACTTGGCTAGTTATCTTACTTCCATCAAGATAAGCAGGAATACTGGGACTTACAGCTAACTGAGTTGTTGCTTCTTTCCCCTTTCATAAAAAATGAGGACATCTGTAATCATCATAGCAGGATGATGACCTGTGCCTATTGGATGGTGTCCAGCAAAGACCTCCGTTGGGTTAAGTTTGGAAAGCCCCACATGAGGAGAATAGATAATTACTAAGGAATAGCTGGGAGGAAGAAAATTCTGAGTTTGTAAAACAAAAATAACCCACAGTAAACTCAATTAGAATGTGCAGTATGAAATATGGCCAAGCAATGAGATATACTTAAGAATAAACATAAGGATGTATTTTATAAGAAACTAATTTAAGAACTTCAGAAAGAAATTATTGTAATTATTATTATTACATAAAATGAACTAAGTGAGAATATATTCTAATCTAATTGTGGCTCGGTGTCTACGGAAATGGGTTTCAAGAGGAGAAAGAGGGATGTGGGCTGGGCTTAGTTCATATTTCACTATGAAGATAAGTAATGAACATTAAGTGACTGCATTTGTGCTTCAGAACAGACAATATAGTTGTGTGATTGGGAATAGAATGAAAGGCAGATCCAGGAAAAGAAAGATGAAGAAACAGAAAGCAAATTATGGAAGAGAATGACAATTAAAATATATTTTTAAAAAATGAAAAAGGAAGAGAGAGGAGAGAAATGAGGTAGATAGAAGAAGAGTGAACAGAAATAATGAAAAAACTCATTATTTTAATGCCTGGTTTGCATCTATTCTGACACATGTTCTCATATTACATCTGCAGTCCTAATTTCCTTATTTTATTATCTGCAGTAGCATTAACTGTTCCTTTGGGGAGAAAATAGGCAACTATGTTGTTGTTTTTTAGGATATTCCTGCTAAGCTTCCAAAATGATCTCAATTATAACTACAAGCTGTAATTCATATGATATAAAACATATTTATTTTAAAGTTCCAACAGAGAAAATCTGCACAAATAAAATTATAAATTGTTCAACAATAGCTATGTTCTATCATTTCTGGAGATTTGACCATAATGTTCTCTGTTGGTGAGTGGTTGAAGTGCACAAGTGGATGACCCCTAAATTACTGCCCAGATCCTTTACTCTAAGTGATTTTCCCCTAAGTGTTAAATATGTCTACCAGTACTAAAAATATATAGTGAAGACAAAGTCTTTCATGCTTTGTACTATACTCCAGATTTGAGCTTTTACTAAGCTGTATTCTTTCATGATATACCACAGAAGTAGTGACCGGAAGCATAGGAAAAGATCTGAATTTGAGTTCTAATTCTTCCCCTCATTAACTCTATGGACTTAGAAATATAATATTCCTGTAAAACGACAATAGTAAGAACTATTTTGTGGTATTGTTTTGAAGATTAAAGAGATAAATAACATACAATTAGCACAGTGAAGTACAAATAAGTGTTCAATATATATGAGGCATTGTTTGTTTGTTTTCTTAAAGGTACTCTGTATTCCTCAACTCACCTTAATAGATTGCTCCCTAAGTTCTATGCTCTGGCCAGAGTCATTACATTTTCTCAAAGACAGTGATCCCTTTTCAATTTTGTAGAATTGCTGGCAGAAGACAGGATTCAGTCTGTGTTCAGTATCTGGAAAAAATTGTCAAAAATATAAGGAAACTTTCTATATAATACTTTAATATCTCCAACATCATCAGTTTCAGTTTTCTCTTAAATTATTGCAGTAGTTAATAATATGAACTCAAATAGAACTTAACACTTAAAATTGTCCACTCGTACTATTATTATTTTTCAATATTAGTTTTATGAAGATAAAGATAATTGTAAATTCACATGTGATTGTAATAAATACCAAAGATCTATATAGGTTTTACCCAGTTTCCCCCAATGGTAACATTTTATAAAAATACTAGAAGCCCAGTGCACAAAAATTCATGCACTCAGGGAGTCCCTCACCCCAGCCTGTGCCCTCTTGCAGTCTTGGACCCCTCGGGGGATGTCCACCTGCTGGCTTAGGCCTGCACCCTGGGGGATCGGGCCTAAGCTGGCAGTCAGACATACCTCTGGCAGCCCTGGAGCCCTCGGGGGATGTCCACTTGCCTGTGGGGAGCAGGCATAAGCTGCAGTCGGACATCCTTAGCGCTGCTGAGGAGTCTCTCCTGCCATCACCACTGTGCTGGCAGCCATCAGCCTGGCTTGAGCACAATGACCAGGGGGCAGCTCCTGAATTGAGCATCTGCCTCCTGGTGGTCAGTGTGTGTCATAGTGACCAGACATTCCCAGTCGTTCTTCTGTTAGGGTCAATTTGCATATTACCCATTTATTATATAGGATACAGGCCTTGTGCAGGGGTGGGGGTCAGTTGGTTTGCCCAGAAGGGTGTCCTGGATCAGGTGGGGTACCTGGCCAGTCTGGGTGAGGGGCTGAGGGCCATTTTCAGGCTGTGGGTCCCCACTGGGGTGCCTGGCCAGCCTGGGTGAGGGGATGAGGGCTGTTTTCAGATTGGTCACAGCCCCTTCAGGTGAGGGTCCCTACTGGGGTGCCTGCCAGCCTTGGTGAGGGGCTGATGGCCATTATCAGGCTGGCCATGCCTGCGGGATGGAAGCAGGTATCTTGGATTTATTTAACTTCTATAATTGAAACTTTGTAGCCTTGGTCCGGCTAGAACAGCCGTGGGCAAACTACGGCCCACGGGCCAGATCCGGCCTGTTTGAAATGAATAAAACTAAAAAAAAAAAAGACCGTACCCTTTTATGTAATGATGTTTACTTTGAATTTATATTAGTTCACACAAACACTCCATCCATGCTTTTGTTCCGGCCCTCCGGTCCAGTTTAAGAACCCATTGGGGCCCTCGAGTCAAAAAGTTTGCCCACCCCTGGGCTAGAAGCTGCCTGCCAACCCAGCCCCTCCTTGAGCAGAGGCCACGCCTGCTGGAAGCAGGTATCTGGGATTTATTTATCTTCTATAATTGAAACTTTGTTGCCTTGAGTGGAGCTCAGGGCCGGCAGGGCAGGCAGGAAGCTTGGCTTCCTCCATCGCCGGGGGCAACCGGAGCCTCCTGCTCACTCCAGCTCCATGGCCGCCGCCATCTTTGGGGTGGAGTGAGGGTTAATTTGCATATTACTCTTTTATTAGATAGGATAGTACAATATCACAACCAGGATATTGGCATTGATATAGTCTATCCATCATATTTAAGTTTCCTCACTTTTACTTGTACTCACATGTATGCATGTTTGCATGTGTGTATTTGCTCACATGTTGGTTTATAGAGTTTGAGACAATTTTATCTTCAGTGTAGGTTTTTATATATGGCACTGCAGCCAAGTTACTAAACAGTTAAATCACCATGAGAATTATTCGTGTTGACTTTGGATAACCACAACCCACCTTCCCTCTGAGTATTCTCAGAAGCCAGTTCTTTATTTAGAAAATTTATCATTGTTTCCTCTTCCTATATTAGTCATATTTTTTACAGAAAATAGTAGACTGTGGACATATATAAATAAAGAAAGACACTTCCCCTTTAGAAATCTAGCCAGAAGGGTAGATTATGACACTCATGCATTAGTAATTTTTTTCCAGTTTACCATAAATAATATTTGGCTATGCAATATCCTATCTAATAAATTAGTACTATGCAAATTAACCGTCACACTATCACTCCCTCACTCCATCACAAAGATGGTGGCGGCCACGAAGCTGGAGCGAGCAGGAGACTTGGGTTGCCCCCAGCGATGGAGGAAGCCAAGCTTTCTGCTTGCCCTGGCTGGCCCTGAGCTCCGATCAAGGCTACAAAGTTTCAATTATAGAAGATAAATAAAATGATATCTGCTACAGTATGCTGTTTTGCTGTAGGTCATACTACACCCTTCCAAGGGCAAACCATATCCAGTTAATGGTCAATTCAAGGGCGAGGCTATAAACTCCAGGTTCCCTCTCCCTGACAGCAGCTAATTTTCAAGGACTTGAGAGCTCTGCAGCATTAGTGCTCCCCATGGATCACCCAAAGCCTTTCTTGAGACTGTATCATACCTCTTCCCTATGTTCTTTTGTTCTCCAAGAGGTTACTCACCAGCAAACTTATTGTGCTCAGATATCAATTTAAGAATTTACCTCCTAAGGACCCAACCCATAAAATTCCATTCTCTATCACCCTTGAGTGTTTTTAATCTGTGTTTTTTAAATATTCCTGGAAAAACATTTATAGAATTTGGATTTTATAAAAACTAATATTTTCTCCAAGAGTATTAAACAAATCACATTTGCTCTGTTTTCAACATTTTTGCTCAGACAACATTTATTCTATCATTCAGCATATATTTATTAAAAAATTAGCCCTGACCGGTTTGGCTCAGTGGATAGTGCGTCGGCCTGTGGACTGAAGTGTCCCGGGTTCGACTGCAGTCAAGGGCATGTACCTTGGTTGCGGGCACATCCCCAGTAGGGGGCGTGCAGGAAGCAGCTGATTGATGTTTCTTTCTCATCGATGTTTCTAACTCTCTATCCCTCTCCCTTCCTCTCTGTGAAAAATCAATAAACTATATTTTTTAAAAAATTTGTTTAAAAAAGAAAGAAATTACTGCACACCAAGCACTCGACCAGATTCTGAGGAAACAATGGTGAAGAAGACCAATGCTGTCCATGTTTTCATGGAGATTATTGCCCATTGGGAAACACATATATTTTAAAAAGTAAAAGGTACACATAACCTTGTTTTCCTTTTTGTGTTGTCTTTTCTATGTTGGCTAGTTTGAGCTACAGTTCTTACCCTTTGTTCTCTGCCAAGAAGGAAGAGTCCCTATATCCAAAGGTAGAAATAATCATTGCCCCAAGTAAGACAAGGCAGTGAAGACTCATCTTACCAGAAATTGATAAAGAAGCTATCATTAATTTTCAGGCTGTCAATGTAATAGTTTTCAAACTCGATATCCTTGAATTCCTAATTACATCTCTGTGTCAGATGTCTTAAAAATAAGATTGGTTCACCTGCTCTTTATATGTGTTTCTTCTGGGTCTCTCTTCTGTCTTTGATATCCTGTTAGCCTTAAAGAGATTGATATTAAAAATTCCCTTAACTGTGATATTGATCTGATAGTTAGAAAATCTCTCACAACTAAGCATGCTGTAGCTATGGTGGTTACAGTGGATTATTTTTATCCAAGAATGGAACCAGATGTGATTAATTAGAAAACCAATAGAGTAATTACAAGAAGTACCCATTGTCCTAACCAGTTTGGCTCAGTGGATAGAGCATCGGCCTGTGGACTGAAAGGTCCCAGGTTCAATTCCGGCCAAGGGCATGTACCTTGGTTGCGGGCACATCCCCAGTAGGAGGTGTGCAGGAGGCAGCTGATCGATGTTCCTCTCTCACTGATGTTTCTACCTCTCTATCGCTCTCCTTCCGCTCTGTGAAAAATCAATAAAATATATTAAAAAAAGAAGTACCCATGAAGAAGGGGTGCCAGAAAGCAATATCCCTTGCAATGTTACAAGATGGAAAACTTTGTATTTACCACTATTTTTCTTAGGGGAAAAGAAAATATTTGGGAAAAAAAAACACTTGAGAGAGGGAACATGACACTCAATAGGCATGTTGATATAACAGTGTATAGTCACTAATGTGCCTTCCTAGGAGTGCAGGCATAGTCCACTACATGCATTTATTTTAGTAAGCAGAATCTGCAAATGTGGGACCAGGGTTAATTTCTTTTCTAGTTGGTTTCCTTGTCAATCCTTTCCCACATACCACTGAAGTAAGACAAAATGGTCAATAAATAATAAAGCGTTGTGGCTGGAAGGAACAACATATCTTGGCCAGAATCTACATGAGACATCTACAAGCAGCTGGTAGCAACTTCTTTTGCACCTGAAGTATTTATACTGACCAGAGGGCTGGATGTTAACTTATATCCCAGTTTCCCCTGGTATCCTTCAGAAACAGGAGCTGTGATTGAGGCAAATAGCATTACTTCCTTCAGAACTTCTAGTTTAGTGAGAATAATGAGAAAGGAGAGGATATGAGAAAACACACAGCTTCATCATTTTGCATGTAATAACCCCATGTCTTTCTAAAGGAAGTCTGAGGTGGATATGACACTTATAAACAAGTATGTGATCTAATAACACATCCATCTCAGGTGAAAAGGCCTCATAACTTGTATAAAAAGATGTACCGTCAAGTATTAAGTGCATTTTAAAATATCATGGAACACTTAAATTTCATAAAATGCTTGAAAGTATTTATTATTCACTTAAAGCTGAACACTCAGTGAAATAATCAGTCTTTAATTTCTTAGTTGGCATTGGGAAATTTGAATATTTATGATCTTATTTCCCCTGGTTTTGTACAGTATCCATGTGGTGAAAAATTGACTTGTGTACAATGACAAAATTTTATTTTTAATAAAAACATTTTATAGTAATTTGTGAAATTACTATAAGTATTCAGATGTGTCTTTTATTTAGATGTTTATGGTTATTATGATTAAAAATGTAAAATCTACTAAACTATAAACTTTTCACTAGTGAGATAGGGACTATATTACAACACAAAATGTAATGTTTTGTAACCATTAATAACAGATGGCAATAATGGTTTTCTACAGACAGTCTCTTTGAACTTATTAAATACTAGAGTCCCAGTGCATGAATTCGTGCACCAGTGGAGTCCTTTGGCCTGGCCTGCACCCTCTCGAAATCTGAGCCCCCTTGGGGGATGTCGTATTGCTGGTTTTGGCACAATCCCCACAGGCCAGGCTGAGGGACCCCCACCAGTGCAGGAATCCATGCACCAGGCCTCTGAGATTCATCAGTCTGTTCCATGTTTCCATGCCTGTGTGTATGCCCACTGGTAGTCAGTGCACGTCATAGCCAATAGTTGAACAGTCAAATGGTCACTTAGGATTTTAAATATATAGACTAGTAGCCCGGTGCACAAAAATTTGTGCACTCAGGGAGGGGGGGTGTCCCTAAATTATTAAACATTTATTGGCACAACACTGACCACATTGGTGGTGGTGGTGGTCTTGTCAGAATGTGTTATATTATGCAGATGAAAATCTATTTAAACAGATTTGATGTAGATATTTTCAAAGATGGAAGAATTGTCCCTGTCAACTATTTTAGTTGATTCATATCTTCAGTAATTGTCATCATTGCAAAGTTTTCAGTCCCCATATGGATTGCTGGATATAATAGGTCATG
>NW_005361076.1:376911-395931 GCF_000412655.1 Myotis brandtii
TCTTCCAACCCCTAATCATATTTCCACCTGGATGCATCATATTTACTTCCAATATGCTGTATAGAGAAGGAGTCAGGATGCTGTTTTACCCACGTAGTTTGAAAGGTGTCCGAGATATATGTGGCGGCCAGAACCCGGTCTCATGGGGTTTGCAGTTTGAAAGGTGCTCACGATCTACGTAGTGGCTAGAACCCAGTTTCAGGGGGTTTGCAGTTCGATCTACGTGGGCGGTCAGGACCTGGTCTCATGGGGTTTTACCCATGCAGTTTGCAAGGTGCTCGCGATCTATGTGGTGGCCAGGACCCGGTCTCATGGGGTTTGCATTTGAAAGGTGCTCCCGATCTACCTGGCGGTCAGGACCCGTTCTCATGGGGTTTGCAGTTTGCAAGGTGCTTGCGATCTACTTAGGTGTCAGTGCCACCACTTCCCTGCCCCGACTGGCTTCTCCAATCACTGATCACCAGTGGGGGGGGGGGGGCAGGGAAGAGTTGGCCAGCGGAGCTGCTTCTTCCCTGCCCCGCCAGACTTCTCTGATCACGCCTGGGGGGCGGGGCAAAGGCCCCTGCTTCTCTGATCATGCCTGGGAGGGCGGGGCAAAGGCCCCCGCTTCTCTGATCAGGGCTGGGGGGCCGGGCAAAGGTCCCCGCTTCTCTGATCACTCCTGAGGGGCTTGGCAAAGGCCCCTGCTTCTCCGATCATGCCTGGGAGGCTGGGCAAAGGGCCCCGCTTCTCTGCTTCTCTGATCATGCCTGGGGGCAGGGCAAAGGCCTCTGCTTCTCCAATCAGGGCTGGGGGGCTGGGCAAAGGCCCCATTTTTCCGATCATGCCTGGGGGGCCGGGCAAAGGCCCCTGCTTCTCTGATCAGGGCTGGGGGGCCGAGCAAAGGTCCCCGCTTCTCCGATCACGTCTGGGGGGTGCGGCAAAGGCCCCTGCTTCTCTGTTCATGCCTTGGGGGCCGGGCAAAGGCTTCCCGGCTCTTGGCTGCCGCCTGCATTTCCGATCACTGTCTGCAGCAGGCAGCTTCTTCTGTCCTTCTCCATTTGCCTCCCAGCATGGTGCCTATGTATGCAAAGTAGCAGCCATCTTTCTTGTCAGTTAATTTGTATATCCCCCTGATTAGCTAATGGAAGCATGTCGGAGGTATGGTTAATTACCATGTTTCTCTTTTATTAGATTAGATAAGTTCTCTCTGTATTCTGTCACTCATTATGATTGATCTCTCCCTTATTCATTTTTGGTATTGTATTGTCAAAGTGGCTGAGTTCAAGAGAATAATACTAATTTCTATAATTAAAATAAATTGAGCTGGACAATAGTATACAAGTTAATTTTAAACTATTCTCTGTACTGATATAACTGACTAGATTTTGAAAAGCCACATAAATGTTTTATAAATTTTCTTGGTGTCCTGAGTTAATTTGATAAGAAACTGTTATTAAAGCTGGTAATGATACAATAGAGGGTTCAGGATGGAAGCCAGCAGATCCAGAGTAATCAGAATTTATTTCAGTGCTCTCAGAGACCCTGCCTGAGACTTGGGTCAGGTGGAAGATTCTCATAATTCTCCTAGCTATGGATGAGCTCTCTAATTATTCTTATATTTAACTCCCAATGCAAAGGGTACACAGAAGGCCTTTTCTAGGTCACCTAGTCATGATCAAACAGTTTTTATTATTTGGTGTGGGCTCTGCTACATTCCATAAACTTTGAAGATCCTACTCTCTCTGTTTTTAAGGATTTTTAGCTTCAACTGGAAATTATTTTCCAAATTTAATGACTTAAAAACACTGAACTACAGAACTGGTAGAACCTTTGATATCATCACAAGGGGGCGATTTTTAAGAAACTGCTTTCCTTCTCAAATATCATAATATTTTCAAACTATAATCACAACAAAGAAAGTTTTAGATAAAGGCAAAGTCTTCCTCAATATCAGCACCATAAGAAAACTCACTCAATATATCATGTGGCTTTTTATACTAAAGCATTTTTCTCTGATAGGCCTAAAAATATACTCAAGCAATGTGTTTCTTCTTACTAAATCCTTGAGTGATGCTATATGAGATAAGGAAAATAAAATATAAGCAATTTCATAAAGTAACACCACTCCAGTTATTATTGGATCACATAGGAGCATAAATGTGAAAATCTATAAAATGCTGATATAGTCATCTATACTAATAAAATGGTAATATGCTAATTAGACCAGATGTCTTTCAGATGACCTTCCAGATGTCCTTTCCAACAAAACTGCCATGGCTGTGGAGGGCTGGAGAGAGGAGACAGGGCCTCCACAGCCTCCTTGTGCTGGAAGTCCCGCCTCTGCATGTGAGCTGCACAGGAAACACCTTTTCTGACTGCTCATTGGCTAAGCTTGCAGTACGCCACTCACTTGGGTAATAAGAACCCAAGAAGGTGATCTACGGTTTTTCCACCTCACTCCTGGAGGGAAAAGTGGAGGTCTGCTGCTGGAGGGGCTAAGAAATGTCATATCCTGCCCTAGCTGGTTTGGCTCAGTGAATAGAGCCTCGACCTGCGTACCGCAGGGTCTTGGTTCGATTCTGGTCAAGGGCACATACCTAGGTTGCAGGCTCCACCCTGGCCAGGGCCCAGGTCAGGGCTCATGCAGAAGGCAACCAATCATAGTGTCCTTCTCACATTGATGTTTCTCTCTGTCTTTCCCTCTCTCTTTCATGCTCTCTGAAAATCAATGGAAAAATATCCTCAGGTGAAAAATAAAAAAAAGAAAGAAATATATTCTATAAAAGAGACATCTTAAAAATGCCTAAAGAAAGTTGTCATTTTTTCGTGGTGAAGGGACTGGAGTCCGTGTTGATGAAAACACCTTGGCGGCTGGGAGGGCCAAGCACAACTGTGGAGGTGAGCAGTGGCAGGAGCAGCGGGGTGATGGGGGCAGCGCCTTCTCCTGATTGGCCAGTTGCCTCCTGCAAAGCGGGCCTAAGCTGTCAGTAGGACATCCCCTGAGGGCTCCCAGACTGTGAGAGAGGGCAGGCTGAGCTGAGGGACCTCCCCTCCAGTCATGAATTTTCATGCACCTGGACTCTAGTATATAATTATAAAGTTAAAGTGAAGAATCTTACAGAATGCAGAATGTGATATATATTTTAGATAGAATGGCCCTCCCATAATGTTCAACTTAGCTTTTACTTTCATAGTCAAATATTTTCTGCTTCCTACTCTCAGTAAACTATTTCTTTTATAATTATCAGAAATAACAACATCGTCAAGTTTCTGTACTCCACCTTCTTGTCATTGCATTTTTAACTACTCTATAAATGTTCTATCACTTTGTTTATAGATAATATAAATGCTTTCCTTTAGCTTTTGTCTCTCTGATATTTTCTAAATTATTCCACATGTAGTAGAAAGATTTCTGGAATAAGAGTGAGACTATGCAAGCTAAATTGTATCTCAACTAAGGTTTCAGAGAACATGGGAAATTCGCTTATACCTAGAGTTTTAGTAACCTTGTGTATAAAATGGAGATGGTATTTATCTTATGAAATGTTATATTAAAATGTAAAACTCATATGTGTAAGTAATTTGTACAAAAAACATATTCTAAAATGATATGTACAAAAACATGTAATCTAAGTATGTCTTATAATCAATGTAAAAATAGTAATTCTGGAATCAAGCCTTTGCTCTGTTGCCCAATTAAAGATGTCTTCCATTCTGTGATACCATCTCCCTCAAAGTTATCATACAAATCAAGGAATTATATATGTAGCTGAGAAAATGTTATTTAAAGTCACAGTTGACACAGATATGTTGACTTCCTAAGATTTCAACAGAGTCCACTTTCAAATGTGTGCCCCTTTGTTAAAAAAATATCTCAAAAGGCTGCTGTGAACACAATAGCAGATATCTTCAGGGCACTTTCTGCGAGTTCATAAAAAGAATTGAATTAATCTGTGCAATGAAGTATCAACTTTTAGCTGCCAAAATTGTCCAGGAAAAAGATAGTTTGAACATCAGTATGTGACATAATGGCTTACACAAAAGTTGAGATACGAAGGAAAGATTCAGAATCAAAGAGTCGAAAGAAAAATGAAGCCAGAGATGGAGAAGATAAATATAAGATACCAAATGATCATCAAGGATGATCATCCAAGTTGACCATAAACATGGGATTTTATACTGTGTGAAATATGGCTGGTTTTGTTTAAATCTTAAAGTTCACGTTGACTTAAGCAGACTGGAGCACGCAGGGTACCTTGGCAGTGGACACTCGGGTCACATTGGACTCTATCGGTAAGGAGATTTATCATTTTATTCCATTTCTATAGTACCACATCGAAATGAATACTAAGAAATATATGTTTTGAAAACATAACACCATGTAAAGACAAATATTTAAATTAATAATAAAGTTGTCATCCATACGTAGGATTATGCATAACCATTCAGTTAGGTAAATATGTAATGTGTAATACCAAAACTGGCAAAGAAATCATTAGACAATTGGAAAGGCTCTGCCATTTTGATAAAAAATCTTACTTTTATATGGAAGAGATGAGATTTATTTTTTGTCAATGTATCCTAGAGTGAAAAGTGAACATTTTTAGATATTGGTAAAGGCCATATTTTTATGAAATTATTGTTTCTTAATTTGATGGATCTTGTAATATTTTCATTTATATGAGCAATATATTTTTATAAAACCTTATTTAGGAAAATACAACTGATAATTGATGTTTAATTTTAATATTTAAAAATTGAGTTTAGAGAATGAAAGCATTGAAACTAATTTTTCCTCACATAAAATATTTAAAGTTATTTTTTCTTCAGTTTTAAAAATAACAACCTTTTCAAATTACCTAATGCATAATAATCATCTTTTTGTTTTAGACATAAACTATAAATATTAAATTGATTTTGTGACACTGTTCTCCTTTGTCTTAATATATTTAATTCTAAAATCAATGGTCCTTAAGATGGGCAAACTCAAAATTTATAATATTTTTTCAATATTGGTTATTTTAAATAAAAATTTTAAATGTTTTTCATATCTCAAAATCTTTTCCAATTAGTGGCTCACAACATATTTAGTATAAAAAGTAAATGTTGTCATCACCTTTCTCATTTTATTTATTTACTAGAGGCCCAGTGCACGAATTCGTGCATCAGTGGGGTCCCTCAGCCTGGCCTGTGGGATTGGGCAGAAACAGGCTCTCTGACATCCCCCGAGGGGACACAGATTGCAAGAGGGTGCAGGCCAGGCCTGCAGAGCCCACTGGTGCACAATTGGGGCTGGAGAGGGATGCAGGAGATTGGCCAGCCAGGGAGGGACCACAGGTGGGCTCCAGGGCGTGTCCGGCCCATCTCATTCAGTCCCAATCAGCTGGACCCCAGCAACAAGGTAACCTACCAGTTGGAGCATCTTCCCCCTAGTGGTCAGTTTATGTCATAGAGACTGGTCAACCAGTCGACTGCCTCCTTTTGGTCAGTGCACAACATAGCAAGTGGTTGAGCAGCTTTAGCATATCATTAGCATATTATGCTGTGATTGGTTGAACAGACAACCAGATGACCAGGCAATTAGCATATTAGGCTTTTATTATATAGGATTTGTTTATTTATTATCTTTCTCTCTTTTTCTTTAAATTTATCTTTATTGTTGATACTGTTACAAATGCCCCCTTTTTCACTTTTGACCCCCTTCTAGCCTTCACCCCAGGCCTTCACCACACTATTGTTTGTGTCCCTGGGTTATGCATATATGCATATACATTTTTTGTTTAATCTCTAACCACCCACCTACATACTCCTGCCTTTCCTCTGATAGTCGACAGTTCCATGCTTCTAGGTCTCTAGATCTATTTTGTTCATTAGATTTCACCTATAAGTGAGATCTTGTGATACCTGTGTTACTCTGACTGGCTTATTTTGCTTAGCATAATACTCTCCAGGTCCCTCCATCCTGTCTCAAAGGGTAAGATATCTTTTATTTTATAGCTGCATAATAAAGTTGGATCTTATAGAGATTAAGTGATTTTTCAAATATGTACTTTTCAAATTTTATTGGATTTATGCCACAAAATTCCTACCATTATTTCGTATTAGGTTGCAATGCCTAGTCAGTCTTACTGTAATGTCCTATGGTAAGACCCCTGTTTTGACAACATTCCAACTTCATATGATTTCTATAAGCTCCTATTTCTCAATATCCAGATTCTAAAAAATATGAGGAAAATGATAAAAGTATAAACCTTCTACCTAAGTATTGGTATGTGACATTGACAATGTTAGAAACAGAGGTTATTTCTTCCTGTATTCCCATTTCTAATCCAGCATGTAAGGAGCTTGGAAATTGCCATTTCATTTCAACAACAATTAAAAAACTGAATAAACTGAAAATAAACACCTCTTTTTAGATTCATCAGAGAATTGATGTCACAGGGAAAACTGCCACTCACAAAATTATAAAGATAGGCAGATACAAAGAACCACTTGTGGGAAATGAAACCCATGAGCAGAAATTTCCATGGGAACCAGTACCAATGTAGGCAAACCTAAACTATAATGATGAATTGCTTGAGGCTCAGTGTAGAGAAGTCCTAGAGTTAAAAACTGCAGGAGGGCCCCGTTTTAGGGGATGTGCCCATACTTTTGTGAATTTTACCTCTAGAGCCTTCCTATATTCTCACAGTAAAGATCAGAGAGAAATCTCCTTGTGCTCCTAACAGGGGAAAGGAAAAGTAACTCTTGAAATATGCCAGAGGGAAAAACAATAGATCTTACCTATAGAGGAGCAAAGAAAAGTATTACATCTGACTTCTTCTCAGAAAACCAGCAAGCAAGAAAAGAATAGAGTGAAATATTTAAAGTTTTGAGAAAAAAATCCACCAGCTAATAATTTTGTATCCTGTAAAATTATTCTTCAAAGGTGAAGGGGAAATAAAGATTTTTCTCAGACAAACAAAAATTAAAGAAATGTGTAGCTAGTAGACTTGCCTTGCAAAAAATGTTAAAAAGATATCTTCAGAGAGAAGAGAAAATAGTATAGACCAGAAACTTACATAAAGAAAGAGAATATTGGAGAAAGAATAAGAGAGAGTAAAATGAAACTTTTAATTTCTTACTAGTAATAGATCTAAAAGGTAACAATTTGTTCAAAATGATAATAGCATCAATTTATTCAATTATTAGTGTTTATGTATCAGTGAAATAAATAACAGCAATAACAAGAGATGAAAGGGAGGACTTAGGAATACTTTATTATTAAGGTATTTGCACTATCTGGGGAGTAGTATGGTGTTATTTAAAATGGTGTTGGATCATTTGCAAATGTATGTTGGAAACTCTAAGGAAATTACTAAAAATGTAATAAAAGAAGTATAATTAATATTAAGAAAGGAGAGAAAATGGACTTGTTTAAAATACTGAGTGAAAACCACATAAGACAGAAAAATATCAAAAGACAATATAATAACAAGATAAACAAATAGAAAACAGCCACAAACATGGTAGATATTAATTCAATTATATCAATAACATTAAATATCAATGATCAAAATACAATTAAATGGAGAGATGAACAGAGTAAAAAACAAGATAAACTATGTCATCTACAAGAAACTCACTTTAAATATAAATTCATATATAGATGAAAAGTAAAGGTATGTAGAACTATATGCCATGATAACACTAATTTTTAAAAAGCTGGAGTAGCTATGTTAAATTAGGATAGAGTTAACTTCATAGCAAAGAAAATTGGTCAAGTCTTTAAGACTTTACAATTCTTAATGTGTATGCACTTAAAAATGGGCATAAAATTACTTAAGGTAAAAACCATTTATCCCTTTATTTCCAAAAATACTCCTTTTCATTTCACTCTTAAAACTTTCTGTTTCACTATCCTTTCTAAATCATAGCTCTAATCAAGTTATTCCCAGTTTAAAACTTCAATGACTCAAAGACAAAATGGCAGCCAAATAGGCAGATGTGTCCTGAGCCTTAACCGAGAGCAGATAGAAGGAGCAACTAAAACGAATAACATCCACCCCAATTTGGCAAAGTAGACACAGCTGGTGAGACAAATCACAGCCACGAAGGGCAGATGATGCCTGGAGAACAGTAAAATCAGAGATCTGGGCTGGAGAGAATTGCAAAACCTCCAATCCCGGAGGGTCAGAAGAAAACTAACTCTTGAAATATGCCAGGGGGATATCTGCCATGTCCCTTGGGACAGGCATAACATCTGACTGTGGAAAGGAAGTCCATAGGGCTGCTGGCAGAAGGGGATTATAGATCTAAGACCACAGCCATAAGAGGCTGAGCCCAGAGGGGGCAACTTGAACAACTGCCCAAGTCATGTGGTGCTGGGAGGGGAGAAACTCACAGTGGCACAGCTCTTTCCCATTTTTTTGGTCTTTGCTTTTATTTGCTAAACCAAGTTGATAGGACCTTTGAAATACAAACACTCACCTGTGGCTGAGGTGCAGGTGGAGGTATAGACTTGTGGAGTCTGGGGAGAGGCTGGGGAGAGGAGAAGGTTAGGAAAAGGTGGCTGTGAGTCTGGCACTGGGACATACATGATGTGCTGGACCTAGGCAGCCATTTTCTCCTGAAGAGATAGCCCCTCCTTGCAGTCTCCAGGGAACCAAAACAGCCACACCCAGACTACACCCTGAGTGGTACAAAGGATACAAATAAATAAATCTGAATAGTCATTAGAGTCCTCAGGAATTGGGCTAAAGAGAGGCCTTTCAGTCCCAGCAACAGGAAACTGAGAAGCAGCAGGCAGTGGATCTTAAACCATCCCTCATGAAGAATTAAAACTCAGTGGAAAAGAATGACACTTCACTTTTTCATTTTTATTTTATTTCATTTTATTATTTTGTTATCTCTTTTTTCATTATTTTCCTTTTTCATTTGTTTCTTTATTTTTTATTTCTTTTTGCATTATTTTTCATCATTCTAATTTTTGTATTTTTATCCTATTTTTAAAATTAATTTATTATTTATTTTATTATTATTATTATTGTTTTCTTCTCTTTCTCATTCTTCTTATCCACTCATCCTCTTTCTACTTCCTCTATACTGAACTTAGACCCTCCCCATAGTCATCCAATTCCTTAACCTTCCTTTCTGTATATAAGCTCAGCCTCTACAGAGTCCACACCCACCTTCTTTACTGGATATTTGGTGTTTGTATGTTTTGGTTTACCTGTTTGTTCTCTGGTGTTTTCTCCACATATTTTTTTTCATTTTTTTCTCTTTTTATACTTTTTCTTTCCTCTCATACCATTTTTTATCTCTTTGATATCATTTGTGCTCTCTTTTCTCTCCCCTAATTCTCTTTTCTCTGTTGGTCACTTATATTGGGGTTATTGGCGTCGTAAATGCATTCATGTTTTGTTCCCTTTGTGTTGTGTCTTGTCCGGTTACATTTTTTTCCTGTTTGGCCAATGTGGTAGAGAGCGACCCACATAACCAGACACCCAGAGAGGAGACTCCATCCACGAATGGGTCCATAACACTCCAGACCCAACTACAGAGGCAGGAAAAAAGGCGACAATGAGGGAGAGAGTGTAAGTGAGTGAGGGAGTGAAAGAGGAGTGTGTGGACATGTGGGTATGTAATGTGTGTGTGAGTGAGACACAGTTAGATTTCACAGGACCTTCGGGGGCAGGATGACTGTACTTGCCTAACCAGGCAGCCTCTGTTACCATTGTAAACAGTCCCAGAGCAGCCAGCACTTCCATAGAGGCTGAGCCTTTTTAAAGGGGAGAGCTGCTGTGACTGGGAACCCAGCCTCACCTCCACCCAGAGTGCCCTCAGAAAGCACCCAGGACTCTACAGTCACCCCTTCCAGGGACCTGCTGCCTTGGCTGTGGTCCCACAGTCACCGAGACTCCAGCCAGCCCCAGAGCAGGATCCTGTGAGTTCTGAAGCATGTTTCCTTATGGCCAGCCCAAGGTTTTAACCCAGGGCCCCACAACCACATGAGCAGCACCCATGCAAGCCACCCGCTCCAGTATAAGGAGCAGCAGCCTCACACAGCCTGCCCCTGTCTGAGGAGCAACAGCCCCATGAGTGCCCCACCCCCGTCCAAGGAGCAGCAGCCAGGAGAGTGTCCCACCCACATCTGAAGAACAGCAACATGAGCAGCCTGCCCCATCTGAGGAGAAGCAGCAGCCTTCCCCCATCCAACGAGCACCAGCCACACAGAGCCTGGCCCCATCTGAAGAGCAGCAGATGCGTGAGTATCGTGCCCCTGCCATCCAGAGAAGACACCACTCCTGCAAGCAGCACCCGCCAGAGGAGCCATCACCAAGTGAGGAGCAGCCACTGCCATGACCACCTGAGGAGCAGCTGCTGTCCAAGGAGCCACTGCCACCCAAGGAGCAGCACCCGTATGACTTGACACCTAGATCCTTCAACGAGAGTAAAAGTGGGGAGACAAAGAAACCCCGAAAGGAATAAAAAAGGAGAAATCGCCAGAAAAGCAGCTAAGTGAAACAAAGCCATGCAATATGTCAGAAAAAGAATTCAGATTAAGGATCATAGAATTTATAAACCAGATGGATGAAAAAGTCAAAAACTTATGTGAGAATCAAGAAGAAGTAAAGAGTGATATAGCTGCAATAAATAACACCATGAAAAGTTTCAACAGTAGACTAGGAGAAGTGAAGGACCAAATTAGCTAAATAGAAGACAGGGAAGCAAATACACCCAAACTGAACTGTAACTGGAGAAAAAAAATTAAAAGACACACAGAGAACCTAAGGGAACTTTGGGACAATATGAAACAAAGAAACATATGAATAACAGGGGTGCAGAATGACAAGAAGAGGAGCAAGGGTTAGAACAATTATTTGAAGAAATAATGTCAGAAAACTTCCCTGATGTGGGGAAGAAAAAAGTCACACAGCACAGAGAGTCCCAAACAAGGTGAACCTAAAAAGACCCATAACAAGACACATCTTAATTATGATGGAAAATGTTCAGGACAAAGGGAGAATCTTAAAGGCTGCATGAGAGAGAATGAAAATTATGTACAAGGAATCTCCCATTAGATTATCAAATTATTTCTCAACAGAAACATATCAGGCCAGAAAGGAATGGAAAGAAATTTACAAAATGATGCAAAGCAAGGGACTGAATCCAAGAATACTCTAACCAGTAAGGCTATCATTCAAAATTAAAGAAAAAATGAGGAGCTTCATAGACAAAAAAAAGGCTAAGCGAGTTTATCCCTAAGGCTATCCAAAATTAAAGAAAAAATGAGGAGCTTCATAGACAAAAAAAAGGCTAAGCGAGTTTATCCCTACCAAGCCAGCAATCCAAGAAATGCTAAAGGGACTGGTGTAAGAAGAGGAAATAAAAAGAGAATAAGGAACACGGGAACAAAAAATAAAAATGGCTACAAACAAGTACCTATCAATAATAACTTTAAACATAAACAGACTAAATGTTCCAATCAAAAGACATTGAGTGTCTGAGTGGATAAGAAAACATGATCCATACAAATGCTGTCTACAAGTGACCCACCTCAAAACAAGGGACTCACACAGACTGAAAGTGAAAGGATGGAAAAATATGTTTCAGGGAAATGAAAATGAAAAAAATAATGAACCTGGGGTAGCAATACTTATATCTGACAAAATAGACTTCAAAGTGAAAGCCATAACAAGGGATAAGGAAGACCACTCCATAATACTAAAGGGATTGATAAAACAAGAGTATATAACCCTGGTAAACATATATGCACCCAATGCAGGAGCAGCCAAATACATAAAAAAAACAACTCCTGGACGATATCAAGGGAGAGATAGACAACAAAGCAATCATAGTAGGGGACTTTAATACCCCACTCACATCATTGGATAAATCCTCTAAACCAAAAACCATGAAAAAAAACAAACAGCAATTCTAAATGATCCACTAGAACATTTAGACTTAATAGACATCCTCAGAACATTTCACCCCAAAGCCCCGAAATATATGTTCTTCTCAAGTGCACATGGAATTTTTTTCAAAGTAGATCACATATTGGGTAACAGGAAAAGTCTCTCAAAATTCAAGAAGACTGAAATCATATCAAGCATCTTCTCAGACCACAATGGCAAAATATTAAAAATAATCTACAATAAAAACAATCAAAAAATTCAAAAATTTGAAATCTGAATAGCATACTAGTAAACAATGATTGGCTTACCAAAGAGATCAAAGAAGAAATTAAAAACCTCCTGGAAATGAATGACAATGAAAACACAACAATCCTAACTCTGTGGGACACAGTGAAAGCAGTCCTGAGAGGGAAGTTTATAGCTCTAAAAGCCTACCTCAAAAAAAAAAAACAAGAAAAAGTGATAACAAATCATCTAATGCTACAACTTAAAGAATTAGAAAGAGAGAAACAAGAAAAGCCCAGAGTGGGCAGAAGGAAGAAGATAATAAAGATCAGAGCAGAAATAAATGACAGAGTCAAAAGAAAATACAAAAGATAAATGAAACCAAGAGCTGGTTCTTTGAAAGGATAAACAAGATTGATGAACCTCTAGCCAGGCTCACCAAGAAGCAAAGACAGTGGACCCAAATAAATAAAATCAGAAATGAAAGAGGCGAAATAACAAAAGACCCCACAGAAATAAAAAAGGATTGTTAAAAAATGCTATGATCAACACTATTCCAACAAACTGGGCAACCTAGAGGAAATGGAAATATTCCTAGAAAAATACAACCCTCCAAAACTCAATCAGGAATAATCTAAAAATCTCAGTATGCTGATAACTATGGAGGAAATTGAAGCAGACATGGAAAAGCATCCAGCAAACAAAAGCAACATTGTTTCACAGTGGAATTTTACCAAAAATTAAATGAAGAACTAAAACCTGTCCTCAAACAATTCCACAAAATTCAAGAAGAAGGAACATTTCCAAGCTCATCCTATGAAACCAGCATTACCCTAATACCAAAACCAGATAAAGACAACAAAATGAAAGAGAATTACAGGTCAATATCCCTTATGAACATAGATGCCAAAATCCTCAAAAAAAAAAAATCTAGCAAATCGGATCCAGCGTTACATTAGAAAGATCATACACCATGACCAAGTAGGATTTATCCCTGGGATGCAAGGGTGGTACAGTATCTGCAAATCAATAAATGTGATACATCACATAAACAAATTGAGAGATAAAAATCACATATTTATATTAATTGATGCAGAAAAAGCATTTGACAAAATCCAACAATCTTTCTTGAAAAAAACCCTCAGCAAAGTGAGACTAGAGGGATCATACCTCAACATAATGAAAGCCTTATATGACAAACCTACAGCCAACATCATACTCAGTGGGCAAAAACTAACACCATTTCACCTAAGAACAGGAACAAGACAGGGATGCCCACTTTCACCCTCTTGGAATTGCTAGCCATAGCAATTAGACAAGAAGAAGAAAAAAAGTTATCCAAATTGGAAAAGAAGTTGTAAAACTGACATTATTCATAGATAACATGATATTGTACATAGAAAACCCTAAAGACTCAATAAAAATTATTAAACTTAATAAATGAATTCATCAAGGTAGCAGGATACAAAATTAATGCCAATAAATCTATGGCATTTTTACACCAATAGTGAATTTATAAAAAGAGAGATTAAAAATCAATCCCATTTACCCTTGCACCAAAAAAATTAAGATACTGAGAAATAAACTTAGCTAAGGAGGTAAAAGACCTGTACTCAGAAAACTACAGGGCATTGAAAAAGGAGTCAGAGGAAGACATAAACAAATTGAAGAACATACCGTGTTCATGGATTGATAGAATCAACATCATTAAAATGTCTATACTACCCAAAGCAATCTATAGATTCAATGTACTCCCCATTAAAATACCAACAGCATATTTCACAGACCTAGAACAAACCCTCCAAAAATTCATCTGGAATAAAAAAAAGACCCTGAATAGCTGCATCAATTCTGAGAAAGAAAAACAAAGTAGGAGGGGTCTCAATACCAGATATCAAGCTGTATTACAAAGCCACTGTTCTCAAAACTGCCTGGTACTTGCACAAAAACATACATATAATCCAATGGAATAGAATAAAGAACCCAGAAATCAACCCAAAACACTAAGCTCAATTAATATTTTACAAAAGAGGCAAGAGCATTCAGTGGAGTCAAGACAGTCTATTCAAAAAAATAGTGTTGGGAAAATTGGACAGATACATGCAAAAAAAATGAAACTAGACCACCAACTTACACCATACACAAAAATAAACTGAAAATGGATAAAGGACTTAAACATAAGATGGGAAACCATAAAAAACTTAGAGGAATCCACAGGCAGCAATATCTCAGACCTTTGCCGAAGCAATATCTTCACTGTTACAGCTCCTAGGGCAATGGAAATTAAAGAGAACATAAACAAATGGGACTAATTCAAAATAAAAAAAACATTCTGTACAGCAAAAGAAACCATCAACAAAACAACAAGAAAGCCCATGGCATGGGAGAACATATTTGCCAATGTTATCACAGATAAGGATTTAATCTCCAACATTTACAGGGAGCTCATACAACTTAACAAAAGTAAGAAAAACAACCCAATCAAACAATGGGCAAGGGAAGTAAATAGGTACTTTTCGAAAGAGGACATACAGAAGGCCAAGAGATATATGAAAACATGCTCAAAGTCACTAATCATCTGAGAGATGCAAATCAAAACGACATGTGGTACCATCTCACACCTGTCAGAATTTCTATCATCAACAAATCAACAAATGACAAGTGCTGGCGAGGATGCAGAGAAATAGGAACCCTTGTGCACTGCTGGTGGGAATGCAGACTGGTGCAGCCACTATGCAGAACAGTATGTAGTTTCCTCAAAAAAACTAAAAATGGAACTCCCATTTGACCCAGTGATCCCACTTCTAGGAATATATCCCAAGAAACTAGAAATACCAATCAGAAAGGATATATGCACCCCTATGTTTATAGTGGCACAATTCACCATAACTATGATTTAGAAACATCCTAACTGTCCATAAGCAGGTGAGTTGATTAAAAAACTGTGGTACATCTACACAATGGAATACTATGCTGCAGTAAAAAAAGAGTTCTTACCATTTGCAGCAGCATGGATGGAACTGGTAAGTGAAATTAGCCAGTCAGAGAAAGATAAGTATCACATGATCTCATTCATATCTGGAATCTTATGAAGACAATAAACTGATGAACAAAATAGATCCAGAAACAATGTCATTTTGATTTTTTAGAAGTGAAAACATAAAGGGAAATGTAGTGGAATAATTTGATGTTGAAAAAGTTTGCTACATTACATGGTATCAGAAATGTTTTAAATGTGCTTATTATAAATGATCAAAGTTATGGTAACAACTACTTTCAAGACACAATCTTCACATGCTCTGTATTGCTTTAAGAAGCAAAAAATGGAACAACTGAGAAAGATAAGCATTCTACATCAATGATCAGTCTTCAGGAATATTTGCTTTGGGAGATGTTAAAAAACTGCAGCAGGCCCATTTTCAATAGCCATAATTCCTAATGTTATGGCTGGTATTCCAGGGATCAGATTTATGCCCTGGAATACCTGTCATAGCCAGAGTAGGATGGATCCTTGGAAGATGCTGATTTGAATAGATTAATGTAATCTCTTGTATTTAAGAGGGAAGAGAGCTCTGGAAACATAACTTGGAACACCTGATGCTCATTCATTACATTTCACTTGATAACTTTAATAGTGGGTATATGTAATTTCTGTTGTACATCTATCCTCTTTGGAAAAAGTATATGTCATATGACAAAGGGGAACAATAGTGAACTTTCAAAGGCATTTGAATATACCAGGCATTACCTTTAGGTTAATTGTCTTTTTTCCTATGAAAATGTCACTTTGCTCTTGAGCTTAAATGGAGATATTCTCCCTGTGCTTCATACTGCAGGAATAATAATAGTAATAATACTAATTTACAAACAATGTTTGCTAGCGTAGACCAAGTTCCCATTGAATCAGGGTCACTGATATTTTATTCCTTTGCTTCATATTTTAACTACTACCAACAATCTTAAGTCATCTTAACTGTATTAATATATTTAATTCTATTTCATTGATTTGCAATCTCAGCCTTCTCACTCAACACTTACTCAGAAAGAATGTACTTCAAGGGTGAAGACTGAGGAAAACCTTTGAAATAATTCATATGGCAAAGATTGATGGGAATTTTATTATAGGGAAAATATAGTGTTTGTATATTTAATTGCAATTGTTTGAGAATCTGGCACACTACCTCATACAAAACGGATACTGAATAAATGTGTGCTGAATAACTGAATGAATGAAAAAATGTATCTTAAGAAAAGATTCAAGTTGCTGCCATGGTTGAAGAATTACATCTAATCTGTAATTTATGTCTTAGAGTATTATTGGCTTTGACAAAAAAAAAAGCCACGATGCATTGAAATTGTAAAACACTTAATGTTATATACTAAGGAGTTTAGTATTTATTTTATGGATTTTAGAGTAGATGAATAGCCTGAGTATTAGGGAAAAAAGAAAAATAGATTGGTTAGGATTGTAAGAGAGGCATTTTAATAATGTAGGTGTGATCTACAATTTCTAATCATGGAGAACAGCAAGAATTTAATGAGGTATTTGATGGCTTAGAAGACTCACCAATTAATGGAGACAAAACAAAAAAAGTAAATTATATTTTCTGTTCTGGCCAAAGTAGAGTAACAGGGATCAGATATATGCCCTGGAGCACCTGAAAAAAAGGGAAGAAAATAAGATAAAATTTTGAAAGACACTGGACATCAGGAAGCAGAGACTGATCCCTCACAGATAGTAAATAAATGAGGTGAGTCTTATGATGGCTCCACATTCCTTGAGTTTCTAGGCCACAGCTCAGAGAGGTGGAACCCAGGCAAAGACCAGCAGTCTTGCTACTAGTATGTAGAGGAGACGGAGCTAAGACACTGTAGAGAACAAGGTGGGTAGAGTTCTCAAGGCAGACAACCAGAGAGGAAAACGAGAGAAAGAGAGGGAACTCCAGAATCTTGCACCCCACATGAATGATTCAGCTGATTACTGATCAGCTCATGTGTGAATACATTATTAGAAGCCAGGAAAGCCCTAACCGGTTTGGATCAGTGGATAGAGCATCGGCCTGCAGACTGAAGAGTCCCAGGTTTGATTCTGGTCAAGGGCATGTACCTTGGTTGCGGGCACATCCCCAGTGCAGGGTGTGCAGGAGGCAGCTAATCGATGTTTCTCTCTCATTGATGTTTCTAACTCTCTATCCCTCGTTGCGGGCACCCCAGTGCAGGGTGTGCAGGAGGCAGCTAATCGATGTTTCTCTCTCATTGATGTTTCTAACTCTCTATCCCTCTCCCTTCTTCTCTGTAAAAAAATCAATAAAATATATTTTTTAAAAAAGAAGCCAGGAAAGAAACCACTGGGAAGGATTCTTGGTAACTGATACTCACACAGGGCCTGCAATAGCGATCTTTACTGTCAGCCAGACTAGAAAACCTCATAGAGCAGTGGTTCTCAACAGTAGCTGCACATTAGAATCACCTGGGAATCTTTTTAAAATCCTGATTTCTGGGCCTCATCCTCCGAAAATTCTGTTTCTTTGTTACTAATGTTGTGGGCCCAGCCCATAACAAAGAAACATAATTTCTGGAGTATGAGGCCCTATAATCAGGATTTTAAAAAGATTCCAAGGTGATTCTAATGTGCAGCCAAGGTTGAGAACCACTGCTCTAGATGCACAGGCATTGAATAATTTAAGTGGAAGGGTCTTGCTGCAGTAGTGAGGAACAGGTAACCATACCACATGGTATAACATTAATTAGGCACGTATTATCACAGGGAACTGCTCTGCTTATTTCAATCAAATCTTTAAAAGGATCCCAAAGAATCAAACTGTTTCCAAGCAACACAACAGTATCCAAAATAGGCAAATACTATTTGTAAAAAGAAAATGGATGTTGAACAACACATGGGTTTTAAATAAAGAGAGGATCAATAGTAGGGTACTGATCTATCTTTGCCCTCTAATATGGCTTTAATATGGCACTGTTTTTCAGATTAATATTGAAAATGTTACCTTAAAAGGTAATTGATCTTGATTTCTGAGGTGTTTTTTGGGTGCCACGTTAAGTTGTATACCCAATGCCTCACTCACCTCACCCATATTTGGGCAAATATAAAAACCTGAGGGCTGTGAGTACATAAGAAAAAACACGGCTCTCAGAAGCCCCCGCCTATCAATTGCTACCTATAATTTATCCAGGAGAAATGAAAGTACTTCTATGAAGATGTGAACACGTGAAATATTTGTGGTCCCTTGATTTCCAAACAGCCTGAAACAGGAATCAATCCAAAAGGCCATCAAAAGATGAATGGGCAGCTGACCTGTGGTGTGCCCTTACACGGGGACAGTTCTCTACCACAAGCAAGAATGCAACCTTGCGGGCCATCCCGGGACAATGCAGGCTGTGCCTGGGCGCATGTTGACCCGCCTCAGGAAAGAATAAGAATGCGTCCGCACCTGGCAATGGTCTCCTAGCAACTGGGCGGCTGGGACAACAAACCCCTGAGGCCCCTGTGGGCGCCCTCCAAGGGCGCCATGGCGGGCCAGCAGTGGCCCTTACCGGAGCCCCACAAGGGGTGGCTGTTAAAGTCGGACCTGAGGAAGAAGGCGCTCATAGAGTCGGGGCTGATCAAGCCTTGGAAGTCAGGGCCGAAGGTGGACAAGAAGCCAGAGCTCAACAAGAAGTGGCTGCTAGGGCCACGGAGGCTGGAACCCTTGCCCCTGGGCATGAAATGTAAGCCCTGGTTCAAGGAAAGGGACAGGTTGCCTTCCCGCTATCTCTCCAGTCAGAACAACAAGCTTGGGAAGTGCCCCACCTCCATGGACAGCCGGCGGTGGGTATTTGTGAAGGAGGGAGTGGACGACTTCAGAACGGGCTGTCCATCTCCTGAAGATGTGATCACTCGTGGCCCTCGGGAGGGCTT
>NW_005361076.1:396332-405777 GCF_000412655.1 Myotis brandtii
AACCTGGAGCCTCCCCAGGCAGTGAACCTAGAACCTCCCGAGGAAGTGAACCTAGAACCTCCTGAGGCAGTCCACCCCGAATCTCCCTGGAAGCTCAACCTGGAACCTCCCGAGGAGGTCAACCTGGAACCTGAAGACCAAGCCCACGTGGAAACAGCCAAGGAGAGTCTCCAGTCTTATTTATTCAGTCTGTTTCCTGAGGAAGAGACAAATGCAGCATGCACAACGGATATCCCCAAAGTTCCTGGGCTCCAAAAAACAAGAAGAATAGTTCGTGAATTCTGCAGATGGATCGATGATAATTTTGGAGACATAGGCCTTGATGAAGAGGACATCATGAAACAGTTTGAAATTGACTTAGAGGTCCCACTCACCCATAATACAGTCAAAATAAAGAAAATAACCCAGCTTCCTTTGAATATAAGGCCCTGCAAACAGCTAGATGCAATACAGCAGAGAAAATTCTCCCTGCAGGAACATAACTGGGAAAGGAAACTCCGCAAACGACAAGACCCTTATAAACCCAAACGGGAGAAGATAAGGTATGGAGCATGGTACCTGGACCCCAAATCCTGGAAAAAGCTGGTCCGTGACCAGCCTTTGCCCGACCCTGAAGTCGTCCCTGACAAGGAATATTGGACCTATCGAAGGCATCTTGAACCAGACATTATTGATGAACTTTATGGACCAATTGCCTTCAAAGATTTCATTGTAAGCAAAGGCTACAAGATGCCAGATGTGATTGAGAAGATGTTTATGAGGAAGGGATGGAAATATGAGTCTGTGAAGACTCCTATACACCGAGTAATGAAACTCCTCTCCAAACCCAAAGAGGAGGATACAGGGGACGAAGAGGATTAGACAATTTTCTATTTACTACTCACTTGGCTAGTGTGTCTCTCTCATTTTAACATAAGTCAGAATTCACCATGAGTGCCTCACTGTGTATGGACAATTTGATTCCACAATATCTGTAAATTTGACACCTATTGCTAATAAAACTTTCTGAATGAGCTTCTGCTTGGGTTCATCAATGTGTTATGTGTTTTACCAACTATGAAGTAAATATTTATATATACTCCTCTTGGTTTTTATTGCATTAGGAGTATTATATTTTTATTTCAATTATTCATTAAAAATAACTATAAATAAAAGAATTACTTACAAAGGATCTTGTTGCCCTGCTGATATGGCTCAGTGTTTGAGAATTGACCTATGAACCAAGAGGTCATGGTTTGATTCCAGGTGAGGGCATATGCCTGGGGTGCAGGCTCGATCCTCAGTGGGGGCGCATGCAGGATGCAGCTGATTAACAATTCCCTCTCAACATTGATGTTTCTCAGGCTTGACCCCCAATGGGGGGGCATGCAGGAAGCAACCGACTAATGATTATCTATCATCGTTGATGTTTCTCTCTCTTTCTTTCCCTCTCTAAAAATCAGTAAAAATATATTTATAAAAAATTATGCCAGCTACCACATGGAATGAATCTCAAAATAATTGTTCAGAATGAAAGAACTGTATCACTCCAATTATATTCAATTTATAATGCATTATGACAATATTTTGTTAAGCAAAACTTGTAACACATAGCCAAAGTAATTTTATGCATTGTTTGTGAATTGTCTATGGCTGCCTTTGCACTACAACATGAGAATTTAGAAATTGTCACAGAGATCACATGGCCTGCAAGCTTAAAATATTTCCTATCTGAATTATTATAGTAAAATGTACTGTCCTCCTAATCTAGAAGAAAAAATATATTCATACATATATTAAGTCAATGATGCCACACTTTAGTTGAAGGAAAGATAATACATGCTCATCTATGGAATAGAGTAAAGTAAAATACTTTTAAAGAATAACTATTTAGTTAGACCTTTTTTTAACCCTTTTCAAATCTGCCTATTAATTTCAATATTCTTAGGGTCAAAAATCCCTGAGGCAAATCATCATATCTTATAGTCCCTGCTTCTTGTGATGTCTCTCCACGTGATGACTTGTCATGCAGAGATTTCCCATGACTCCAAAAATGTGGATGTTAAATGTGAGGTAGGGCAGCCTGAACATGATAAAGACAGACTAATTTTCTTCCCCAATTGAAATGGTTAATTAATTCAATTGGATGTCCACAAAGGTGGGTTGGCCAGGAAACGTGTTTTGTATATCCATAACATTTTTTAATGTTTTTAATTGAATGCCTTTATGCGGGGGCTGCACTTGCTACTTTATCACCATCCTCTTCATGTCTTGGCAAGCCTTTGATCCATTTTACACAGTTAAATGACCTCGCTGGCCCACGTGGATATTTGAGTTTGTTACCTTTGAACTGGAAGCACAATGTTCCCTGATGTCACTAGAGTCTACAAATTATGAAAACATGTTCATTAAAATCATTAATTCTTGCAAATTTGCATACTATCATCATTCTCTTTGTCAGTCAACAGAAATACCTATATTTTGTGATTTTTGTTAGCATTAATGTTAGGATTTAGTTATAGAATAAAGAATAAGAGAATTCTATAGCTCCACTAATATTAAAATTATTAAGGAATTTATTATGACAATTATTTTGTTAATCAAAAGTTGAAATCTGTAGCCAAGTTAATTTCAGTCTCATTTAATAATAAAATTGTGATTACCTTTATTAGGATTGCATCAAGGCCCAAAACCTGATTGGAACCTACTAAACAAAAATTATAGGATAACCTTTAGGTGTTTTATTTTATCATTGCTCCCTATTGAATATATTTAAATTTTCTTATTATATTCATAAAATTCACTGTGAAAATGTATAACTTTTTAAAAATATTTTTATTGATTTCAGAGAGGAAGGGAGAGGGAGAGAGGGAATCATCAATGATGAGAATCATTAATCGGCTGCCTCCTGCACGACCCCTGCTGGGGATCAAGCCCACAACTCGGGCATGTGCCCTGACCAGAAATCAAAAGGTGACTTCCTGGTTCATGGATTGACACTCAAGCACTGAGCCTTGCCAGCTGGGCTGAAAGCATATTTCCATATCATATAACAGAGCTGTAGAACACCAAGGAGCTTCAAGTGCTGAAAATGTCCTGTGCAGAATTGATGTGTGAATAAAACTAACAAGCACCACAAAATATACTCCCATTTCTATTCAAGTGCAAGTAATCTTTGCATGCCATGAATATCAACTTAAAATTCACTCATAAATGTAACATGAGAAATCAAGCAACTTCTTTACATTTTAAAAATAACAGCTAAACCTGTCTGTGATGGGACAATTTATAGCTAGAAAGATTTGTAGTGCAGATCTACAGTGCACTTCTGCTTGCCTTCATAAAGGAATTCATATGTAAATAGAACTATATGTATATAATATTTCATCTATATAGGACAGGACATATATATGTTTATTTGCAAATTTTCTATTTTAAATGAAGTCTGTCTGTGAGTATTGTGAGCTTGAGGAACCAGGTCTTTTCTATTTTATTTTTTTAATAAGGCCTAGAATGTCTCTCTGACCCAGACTTTCTCGTCATAATTAAGTCTATGTCATCATTGTATCTTAATTCTGCATTGGTTTCCAAACTAGTCTTTCTTCTCCTTAAGTATGTTTTTCAAAAATGCAAACCTGGTCCAATTCACAAGCTTGCTATCTCTCCAGGCTAATCAATAACATATCTGTTTGCATAGGCACACCATACAAACATGCTCCTACATTACAGACGCCAGTCCATATGTGCTTTCACACCTCTATGGCTTTGTATAGGGTCTTTCCTACTGTTAGGTCTTCACTCTGGCTGCTGTAATCCTGTTTCAATGCTCTCTCCTCTGGAGCCAATTTTATGATTGGTTTTATCAAGACCTTGTTTGTAAACAACTGAGGGCCACAGGGCATGAGATACATATAGGAAATAAGTTCAACTTGGTTTGAAACCAGGGAACCTGGGGAGGTAGAAAATCCTTGCTCAATAGGTGCTAGTTTTCTATCTTCCAGGGAACCTGCACACTTGATGTAAGAGAGCGAAAGCTTGAATGCCATAGAGGACTTTTCAGGACCTTTCATTCAGCTTGAAGGGGTAAAAGTAAAGAATGTGTTAGGAGTTTTCCCAGAAAACGGTGGCAGAATAGGCTGACGTCTTCTGAGCCTTGTCCCAGAGCAGATAGAACTAGAATAAATGAATAACATCCACCCCGAATTGGCAAAGTAAACACAGCTGGTAAGAAAATTTGCAGCAAGGAAGGGCAGAGGATGCCTGGAAAATGGTAAAATCAGGGATCTGAGCTGGAGAGAACTGCGAGACCTCTGATCCCGGAGCGTCAGAAGAAAGCTGCAGGGAACTGAGGCCGTGTCCCTTGGGACAGGCGCAGCATCTGACTGTAGAAAGGAGGTCCACAGGACTGCTGGTGGCAGGGGATGATATATCTAAGTCCACAGCTATGAGAGGCTGATCCAAGAGGAGGCAGCCTGGACAGTTGCCTAAGCCGCGCCATGTCGGGGTGAGAGGGGCTCACAGTGGCACAGCACTTTTCCCTCTTTTTGGTCTTTCCTTTTATTCACTAAACCTAGTTCATAGGACCTTTCAAATACAAACACTCACCTGTGGCTGAGGTGCAGGTGGAGGTGTAGACTTGTGGAGTCTGGGGAGAGTCTGGGAGAGGAGAGGGTCGGGGAGAGGTGGCCGCGAGTCTGGCGCTGAGTCATACCTGACATGCTGGACCTAGGCAGCCATTTTCTCCTGAAAAGATAGCCCCTCCCTGCAGTCTCCAGTCAACCAATACAGCTACACCCAGACTACCCCCTGAGTGGTACAAAGGATACAAAGAAATAAATCTGAATAGTCATTAGAGTCCTCAGGGACTGGGCTAAAGAGAGGCCATTCAGTCCCAGCAACAGGAAGCTGAGAAGTGGCAGATAGTGGATCTTAAACCAGCCCTCATGGGGAATTAAAACTTGTTGGAAAGGAATGACACTTCACTATTTAATTTTTATTTCATTTTATTATTATTTTGTTATTATTTTGATATGGAAAAATATCTTTCAAGCAAATGGAAATGAAAAAAAAGCTGGGGTAGCAATACTTGTATCAGACAAAATAGACTTCAAAGTGAAGGCCATAACAAGCGATAAGGAAAGCCACTTCATAATACTAAAAGGATCGATACAATAAGAGGATACAACCCTTATAAACATATATGCACCCAATGCAGGAGCACCCAAATACATAAAAAACAACTCCTGGACGATATCAAGGGAGAGATAGACAACAATATAATCATAGTAGGGGATTTTAATACACCCCTGACATCACTGGATAAGTCCTCTAGACAAAAAATCAGCAAAGAAACAGCAATCCCAAATGACTTACTAGATCAGATGGATTTAATTGACATCTTCACAACATTTCACCCCAAAGCCATGGAATATACATCATTCTCAAGCGCCCATGGGGCATTTTAAAAAATAAACCACATATTGGGTCACAAGCAAAGTCTCCCCAAATTCAAGAAGATTGAAATCATATCAAACATTTTTTTCAGACCACAATGGCATAATATAAGAAATAAACTACAATAAAAATAATCCAAAAAATTCAAACTTGGAAGCTGAATAGCATGCTATTAAACAATGATTGGGTTACCAAAGAGATCAAAGATGAAATTAAAAACATCCTGGAAACTAATGACAATAAAAACACAACAATCGCTAACCGGTTTGGCTCAGTGGATAGAGCGTCGGCCTGTGGACTAAAGGGTCCCAGGTTCGATTCCAGTCAAGGGCATGTACCTTGGTTGTGGGCACATCCCCAGTAAGGGGTGTGCAGGCACGAAGAAGCAAAGAGAGAGGACCCAAATAAACAAAATCAGAAATGAAAGAGGCGAAATAACAACAGACCCCACAGAAATACAAAGAATTGTAAAATAATATTATGAACAGCTCTTTTCCAACAAACAACACAACCTTGAGGAAATGAACATATTCCTAGAAAAACGCAACCTTCCAAAACTCAATCAGGAAGAATATAAAAATCTCAATTGATGGACAACTATGGAGGAAATTGAAGCAGTCATCAAAAAGCTTCCTGGAAGCAAAAGCCTGGGGCCAGATCGCTTCACAGGGGAGTTTTACCAAACATTCAATGAAGAACTAAAACCTATCCTCCTCAGACTATTGGAAAAAATTCAAGAGGAAGGAACACTTACAAGCTTATTTTATGTAGTCAGCATTACCCTAATACCAAAATCAGATAAAGACAACACAAAGAAAGAGAATTACAGGCCAATATCCCTCATGAACATAGTGCCCAAATCCTCAATAAAATTCTAGCAAATCCAATCTAGCATTACATCAAAAAGATCATATACCATGACCAAGTAAGATTTATCCCGGGGATGCAACCAATAAATGTGATGAATCACATAAACAAATTGAGAGATAAAAATCACAGTCATATCAATTGATGCAGAAAAAGCATTTGACAAAATCCAACACCCTTTCTTGATAAAAAACCTCAGCAAAGTAGGAATTGAGGGATCACACCTCAACATAATAAAAGCCATATATGACAAACCCACAGCCAACATCATAATCAATGGGTAAAAACTAAAACCATTCCCCTAAGAACAGGAACAAGACAAGGATGCCCCCTCTCACCACTCCTGTTCAACATAGTAGTGGAAGTACTAGCCATTGTGATCAGACAAGACGAAGAAATAAAAGGCATCCAAATTGGAAAAGAAGAATTAAAACTGTCCTTATTTGCAGATGACATGATATTGTACATACAGAACCCTAAAGACTCCATCAAAAAATTATTAGACTTAATAAATGAATTTGGCACAAAATCCAACACCCTTTCTTGATAAAAAACCTCAGCAAAGTGAGAATAGAGGGATCATAGTTCAACAAAATAAAAGCCATATATGACAAACCTACAGCCAACATCATACTCAATGGGCAAATACTAAAACCATTTCACCTAAGAACAGGAACAAGAAGGGATGCCCACTTTCACCACTCCTGTTCAAAACCGTACTGGAAGTGATAGCCATAGTCATTAGACAAGAAGAAGAAATAAAAGGCATCCAAATTAGAAAGATTAAGTAAAAATGTCCTTATTTGCAGATGACATGATACTGTACATAGAAAACCCTAAGGACCCCATCAAAAAATAATTAGGCTTAATAAATGAATTCAGCAAGGTAGCAGGATACAAAATTAACACCCAGAACTCTATGGAATTTTTATACACCAATAATGAACTTACATAAAGAGAGATTAAACAAACAATCCCATTTACAGTGCAACAAAATAATTAAGATACCTAGGAATAAACTTAACTAAGGAGGAAAAAGACCTGTACTCAGAAAACTACAGGACACTGAAAAACCAGATAGAGGAAGACATAAACAGATGGAAAAAAACATGCCGTGTTCCTTGATTGGTAGAATCAACATCATTAAAATGTCTGTACTACTTAAGTAAAAATGTCCTTATTTGCAGATGACATGATACTGTACATAGAAAACCCTAAGGACCCCATCAAAAAATAATTAGGCTTAATAAATGAATTCAGCAAGGTAGCAGGATACAAAATTAACACCCAGAACTCTATGGAATTTTTATACACCAATAATGAACTTACATAAAGAGAGATTAAACAAACAATCCCATTTACAGTGCAACAAAATAATTAAGATACCTAGGAATAAACTTAACTAAGGAGGAAAAAGACCTGTACTCAGAAAACTACAGGACACTGAAAAACCAGATAGAGGAAGACATAAACAGATGGAAAAAAACATGCCGTGTTCCTTGATTGGTAGAATCAACATCATTAAAATGTCTGTACTACCCAAAGCAATCTATAGATTCAATGCACTTCCTATTAAAATACTAATGGCATATTTCACAGATGTAGAACAAACTCTTCAAAAATTTATCTGGAATTAAAAAAAGACCCCAATTAGCTGCAGCAATCCTGAGAAAGAGGAACAAGGTAGGAGGGATCTCAATACCAGATATCAAGCTGTATTACAAAGCCATTGTTCTCAAAAATTCCTGATATTGGCACAAGACAGACATATAGGCCAATGAAATAGGATAGAGAACCCAGAAATCGACCCAAACCACTATGCTCAATATTTTATAAAGGATGCAAGAGCATACAATGAAGTCAAGACAGTCTCTTCAAAAAATGGTGTTGGGAAATTGGACAGATACATGCAAATAATGAAACTAGACTACCAACTTACACCGTACACAAAAATAAACTCAAAATGGATAAAGGACTTAAACATAAGAGGGGAAATCAAAAAATATTAGAGGAATCCACAGGCAGCAAAATCTCAGACATAATGCCGAAGCAATATCTTCATTATATAGCTTCTTAAAGAGAAAATAAACAAATGGAACTACATTAAAATAAAAAGCTTCTGCACAGCAAAAGAAACCATCAACAAAAGCACAAAAAGCCCACTGCATGGGAGAACATATTTGCCAATGTTTTCTCCAATAAGTGTTTAATCTCCAACATTTACAAGGAACTCATACAACTTAACAAAAGAAAGATAAACAATTCAATCAAAAAATGGGAAAAGATCCTAAATAGATACTTTTTGAAAGAGGACATACAGAAGGCCAAGAGACATATAAAAGCATGCTCAAAGTCCACTAATCATCCAAGAGATGCAAATCAAAATGACAGTGAGGTACCATCTCACACCTATCAGAATGGCTACCATCAACAAATCAACAGATGACAAGTGCTGGGGAGAATGTGGTGAAAAAGGAACCCTCTTGCACTGCTGGTGGGAATGCAGACTGGTGCAGCCACTGTGCAGAACAGTATGGAGTTTCCTCAAAAACTAAAAATGGAACTCCCATTTGACCCAGTGATCCCACTTATAAGAATAGGAATATATCCCTAGAAACACCAGTCAGAAAGGATA
The DNA here is from genome assembly GCF_000412655.1 of Myotis brandtii. Classification (NCBI taxonomy): domain Eukaryota; kingdom Metazoa; phylum Chordata; class Mammalia; order Chiroptera; family Vespertilionidae; genus Myotis; species Myotis brandtii. The sequence continues at coordinate 405,268 of NW_005361076.1, forward strand.
TATGCACCCCTGGTTCATAGTAGCATAATTTACAATAGCTCAGATTTGGAATCTAATTAAGTGTCCATCAGCAAATGAGTGGATTAGAATAATGTGGTACATCTGCACAATGGAATACTATGCTGCTGTAGAAAGGAAGGAACTCCTACCATTTGCAACAGCATGGATGGAACTGGAGAGCATTCTGCTAAGAGAAATAAGCCAGTCAGAGAAAGATAAATATCACATGATCTCACTCATTTGTGGAATATAATGAATAACATAAACTGATGAACAAAAATAGATCCAGAGACAGAGAAGCATCCATCAGACTGTCAAACCTCAGAGGGAAGGCAGGGAAGGGTGTGGGAAAGGGTGAGAGATCAACCAAAGGACTTATATGAATGCATATAAACATAATCAATGGACACAGACATTAGAGGGTGAGGGCAAGTGCGGGGGGAGGCAATGGGTGGATAAGGACACATATGTTATACCTTAATCAATAAAGTATATATATATCCTTTGCTG
>NW_005361076.1:406652-409478 GCF_000412655.1 Myotis brandtii
TTTGAATAAATGGATCCAATAATATTTGCTCATTTATTTCCTCCACTCAGCAGACTTGAAGTTTTCCTATTTTGAAAATTCTGATTTGTATTTATTATTCATTATCATGCCTGTCCAAATGGTTAAAATGGGAAACTAACAATATTCTGTAATTTGAAATTTAAAGCTAGTTTTTTTTTAAAAAAGTCAATGACTTTTTACTATGTAGAGAAGTTAGAATCGTGCTCTTGACTTTCAAGCCAATGCTCATTATGGCAATTCAGTCCATTTTATACATTTATTTACCACTACTTACTTTATGTCAAATAGATCCTGTGCTTTTTCTTGATTCCAGAGCTTTAGTTTCTTATTTTTCTTACTGGAGGTGCTACTTCTCTTTTTAAGACAGCTAAAATGATAACCTTTCCTCTCAACACCATTAGAAATGTCATGTTTTAAATGCCTTATCATTTTATGATTCTTTTATTTACTTGATAACTACATTTTCTGAACTTTCTTATATTTTTATTGTATACTTATTTCATTTGCAACATATAACATTCTGCCTTATATTACAGTTGTTTATGAACTTGTCCTATTATTCTCTTGAATTACAAAATCTTTGAATACATGGTTCAATCATTCTCATATGTTCTGAACCATACAGCACAGAATCTCACACATAGATGGTAATATAATATGTTGATTGTATATAAATTTATATCAATGATAGCAAAAATGTCACTCTCATGAAAACTTCCTGATTATCCCAGTTCATTTTTTTCGTTGCAGTCAGAAATTCTATAGTACCCAGACTTTGCATCAGTCTTTTCAGCATTTAATGATGCCATGTGTTATCCCTGCTAGTTTAAAAATTCCTTCAGGGCTAGGGCAGTTTTCATTATCTCTTTTGTATTCTTTAGAGAATGCAAAATGCATAAGTGGATTCATGAATACTTGTAAATTTAGATTGAATATGATAGTAATCTTTCATATTTCTTCCAAATGTCATACACTTGGCATGCAAATGAAGCATCAATAAATTAGTGGACAATTGTGAAAATATGAAAGTTGCACATAAAATTTAGCTTCTTGAGAGGACTATTTCTCTGTACTTATTCATATAGCCTGCTAACCACCCTCCAGCTTCATTTACACTAAAATCACTCATTACAAAGTTACAGTTGGTGTACAACTATTATTATGAATAACCATCCATTTTTTATAATTTAATTCCTTATTTCAAAAAGATTTTCCCCAATTGCTCATTCTTTGTACTTTATAAGATATAGCCATCACACCTACTATCATGCCTTTGGCCTTTGCCTTCTTTTTTCCTTGGATTCCAGTCAATGAATTATCCTCATAATAATAAGTACATTGTTCAACCAAGAGTTACATCTAAACATGTCTTCCTTAAAGTAATTGTAATTCCCAATGTGAGAAATACATCCTCATGCAATGTAGAGGCTGGTAACAAAAAAGTATATACTCCCCTCTTTAAGCATTCATCTAATATTTATAGGTCCTCATAGGTTTAAATGATATATGAGTTCACAGAGTTGATCAGGGCAATACTATTCCTCCCTCTTGAAGTTTATAGTAATTGAAAACATTATAATTAATAGAACTCTGTATTATTTTGTAACAGAAAATTAGTATTTTTCACAAAGCTTCTTTATAGAATTTAATTATATTGTCTTAATAAAAGCAGTAAATTTGTAAAAGCTAATTACAGTGCTTTAATATCATTATGATTATTAAATAATCACATGCAATAATCATAATTTTTAAATTACTAACACCTCTTTAATTTGTTCTGGGCATGAACATCTGGACTGGACCATCAAAAATTGCTGAACAATATAATGACAGAAAAATCACCTAGCACACTAACACAAACACATAGTAAAAAGCCTTCAAAAAATTTTTTTCAAACATTTTAAGAGAAAGCTTTACAGGGAAATTTGCCCAAAGTAGTTAAAAATACCACTGTTGAATCTTTAAGTTTAAAGGAGAAGAAGGGAAGAAATGTAAAATTAATAGTATTGTTTTCTAGTGATGACCACAATGTTCAAATATAAACACTTCACGAAAAATGTTATTCATTTTCATGATGATTTTAATGTGATTTCAGACATACGCTATATTCTTGCTTATATTACTGACTAGAGGCCAGGTGCATGGATTTGTGCACTGGTGGGGTCCCTCAGCCTGGCCTGCCCCCTCTTTCAATCCAGGATTCCTCAGGGGGATGTCGGACCATCAGACTGATGGTTTTGGCCTGATCCCTGACAGTTTGACATCCCCCACGGGATGTAGTAGTGCACAAAGTGACAAGAGGCTGGGGAGTAGCCTGAGCATGAGCCCGGGCCAGGCACCACAAAGCTCCCGCTCATCCTGGACCCTCTGGAACTGCCACCACTGCCACTCAGTAGCACAGCTGTGGAAGTGTGAGAGGCTCATTCTGCTGCAGCTGTGCTTGCCAGCCATGAGCCCAGTGTCTGGCACCTGTTGGTCAGCTGAGTGGCACTCCCACTGTGGGAGCGCACTGACCACCAGGGAGCAGCTCCTGCATTGAGCATCTGCTCCCGATGGTCAGTGTGCATCATAGTGACTGGTCAACTGCTTGTTTGGGCATTTGGTGGCTTAGGTTTTATATATATATACACACAAGAGGCCTGGTGCACAAAAATTTGTGCACTCGGGGGGGAAGGGGGGTCCCTCAGCCCGGCCTGTGCCCTCTCGCAGTCTGGGACCCCTCAGGGGATGACCACCTGCTGGCTTAGGCCCGCTCCCCGGGGGATTGGGCCTAAGATGGCAGTCAGACATCCCTCTGGCAGCCTG
>NW_005361076.1:410510-420265 GCF_000412655.1 Myotis brandtii
CACACTAAATGCCCATAAACTGCTATTATAATGCCTTTTTAAAACAATAATTTCTATTTAAATGCCAAGTCCAGTGGGGCTAGGCATTACTAGATTTTTATTTTTATGTGCATTTTTAGAATACAATTCACTTTAGCATTTCCTCTATTTATTGATTTTATAATGAAAATAAAATGCCTTAAATATTTTGTAAATAATATTACTTTTGTATTTATTGCAAAATATAAGCCTGGAACATTAACATAAACCTGAAAATTTTACAGTTATTGGGACTTTTTGAAGATTATTACTCAACTAGAGGCCTGGTGCACAAAAATTTGTGCACTCGCGGAGGGGTCCCTCAACCTGGCCTGTGCCCTCTCTCAGTCTGGGACCCCTCAGGGGATGACCACCTCCTGGCTTAGGCCCGCTCCCTGGGGAATTGGGCCTAAGCTGGAAGTCAGACATCCCTCTGGCAGTCTGGGAGCCCTTGGGGGATGACCACTTGCCAGCGGGGAGCAGGCCTAACTGCAGTCAGACATCATTAGTGCTGCTGAGGAGGTGGGAGAGGCTCGCACCACCACTGCTGTACTGGCTGCCGTCAGCCTGGCTTGTGGCTGAGCAGAGCTCCCCCTGTGGGAGCGCACTGACCACCAGGGGCCAGCTCCTTCATTGAGCATCTGCTCCCTGGTGGTCAGTTTGTGTCATAGTGACCAGTCATTCCTAGTCATTCTGCTGTTAGGGTCAAATTGCATATTACCCTTTTATTATATAGGACTGCCTGGCCAGCCTGGGTGAGGGACTGATGGCTGTTTGCAGGCTGGCCACAGCCCCTTCAGGTTAGGGGTTCCCTCTGGGGTGCCTGGCCAGCCTGGGTAAGGGGCTGATGGCTGTTTGCAGGCTGGCCATAGCTCCTTCAGGGTAGGGGTCCCCGCTGGGGTGCCTGGCCAGCCTGGGTGAGGGGGCTGATGACTGCAGGCTGGCCAACCACCCCCAGCAGGGACCCTCACCCCATTAGGGTGTGGCCAGCCTGGGTGAGTGGCTGATGGCTGTTTGCAGGCTGGCCACAACCCCCAGCCTCCCAAGCTCCCAGTGGAGGCTGGCTGAGAGCAGGTATCTGGGATTTATTTGTCTTCTATAATTGAAACTTTGTTGCCATGAGCAGAGGCCACAGCGGGCTCAGGGCAGTTGGGAAGCTTGGCTTCCTCCATCTCCCAGGCAACCAAGCCTCCTGCTTGCTCCAGCTCCGTGGCTGCCGGCTGCCATCTTGGTTGGATTAATTTGCATATAAGCACTCTGATTGGCTGGTGGCCGTGGCTTAGGACATAGCAACGGTATGGTCAATTAGCATCTTTGTCTTTTATTAGTGTAGATATGTCTTCCTGTTCTAAGCAAAACCTCTGTTTCATCATAATTTCTGAAATGTATCTCTTCAGTGAATATACACTTTCATATTGCTTCAAAATACTATTCTCTTTATAGCTGTGAGAATCCATAAGATTGTACTATGTTTTTGTTTTGTTTTGTTTTGTTTTATGAAGCTGAGATTTTCAGTGTGAATTTCAACTTGCTGTTAATTTTTAATGAGCTGCTTAGGTAGACCAAAGTACTAATACAATTTCCAATAAGATTTAAAGGTTTGCCCTGCTCTGGTATTTTTACATTTAAAATATTTTACTCTGCTTCTTCCCCTTCTGTTTAGGGTTCTAGATGGCATTGCACCATTACAGGCTGTTTCCCTTTTTTTTTTGTTAGCTACATATTGAATGTCTCCATTTTCTCTGAATTTGCAGTCCATGTCCAGTTTCATTGTTAGCCCATGTCAGTTTCCTTTCTCCTAAATAATGGAGAAATAGTCAAAGAAAATACATGAAGAACTTAGGAAGGAAAGAAGACTTCCAAAGCAGAGGAAGATTCATAGAATTCTTAATGTAAAATACCCTCAGAACTTTCAATTATGGTAAGATGGGCTTAACTCATTCCATTGCATTTCTCTCACTATATACAGTTATAACACCTGGATATAATGTGTAGGGCAATCATTTGAACTTTCCAAAAGTAAATACTAGCAGGAAGGTTAGAGAAGACTACTGGAATTGGAAATATCACTAAATTGGTGGTGTATTTACCATTTGTAATTCACCAGAATCTCCCAGTCACAAGTCAATGAATCTAAGAGGTGTCAGAGTACAGAAAAGATTCCTCCAGAAGAAGCCCTATGGTTCTGGCTAGAGAAAAGGGAAAGGGGACTCCTAAAGTTCAGAAAAAGTGTAAAAATCCCTCTTTCTTTTACTCTGCTCTTTCTCTCTCCAGTACCCAAGTAATTCTATGGTGATTGTGGCAGCAGGAGTCAAAACTCTGATGGATGGAAAACCTTCATCTCTGTTCAATGGGTTTGTGCTTCCAAGAGTATGGAGATAAAAATTGTTTCTTTTTTTTTCTTTCATCTGTCTTCCTTTCTACATCTTGGACCCTCTCATACAAGTAACATTTCAGAAAAGTGTACAACAGAGCCATGAAATCAAAGTGTAACTCTCTGGACAAAGGACTGAGAAGAGGAGATATCACTAAGAGGGTGAAGTTTGGGAAAGTGACTCCATGCTGTTGTTTGTGATATCCTGGGCTCATTCTTAAATGACTCATCCAGTAGATCTGATCCTATTCAGCACAGCAAAATCTTTGAAAAGCAAATTAATTGATAGATCAAGGTGCAGATTCCATATTGATGGCACACAGTAGCCAAATCACAACGGCCCTACAAATTGTTTGAATACTAAACTGCCATTGGAACTGCAGTCCACAGGAGGTGGGATGTAACTTGTGGCTTGATATTAGCCAGGTTGATTGCCTTCTTGAAAGGATCAACATTATTTATTGTTAGTATTTAAACAAGACAAAATATTTAATATATTCAAAATATCTTGGACTCATAAGTGAGACAAATATCAATGCACGTGGAACAGATGCAACTGTCAAGTGAACACAGATGTTGGAAATACTATGACAAAGATTTTAAATAGCTATTATAAAAATGATATAGGAAGCAATCACAAACTTTCTTAAAACTAATGAGTGAAAAGGATATCTCAGGAAAAATTTAGATATACAAAGAAGAATCAAATAAAAGTTTAGAATTGAAAAATGCAATTATCACCAAAAAAGGAAGAAAAAAAAATCCAAACACAAAAATAAACAAAAAAAATCACTTGATTGAAAATATAGCAGAATGAAAATGACAGAGAATTCAATGAATGCAAATAAATCAGAAGTTATATCAATTTTAAAGTCTAACTCATCCATTGTGAAGACAAATATTGTCAGACTGGATAAAATCCTAACTGCTTGATGCTTTAAAAAGGCAAACTTTAAATATAAAGAAGATAAATTTTTAAATAAAAATAATAAAGGTATGTGGTGAAAACACAGAAAAGTAAAGATATTCATACAGATCTACAAATTTCAGATGAAATTTTCTGAAAATCAAGAATAATTATTATAGAGATATCTCATAATGACAAAATAGTTAATCAACTAAGAATATATAACTATCCTTAATTAATATGATCTCAGTGATATATTCTAAGAATATATAAAGTAAGAAATATGACAAAATTAAAAAGAGAAACATAAAAGTTCACAATAAGAGTGCTTTGTTTTGTTTTAACAAATGTTTCTCAGTACCTGAAAGGCAAAATCGTAGTAAGTGTACAAAAAATCAGGTCAATTAGAGAACATTATTCAAGATATGTGCATAAAATACTGCTCAGAACACTTGTAGAAAAAACTCCCAGTGCTCATTAGTAGATGAATGGATAAAAAAAAGTTGTAGTACATTCACACAATGGAATAGTATTCAGCCATAAAACAGAAGGAAATCTTATGTTTTGCGACAGCAAGGATGGACCTGGAGATTATTGCGCTGAGTGAAATAAGCTACTTAGACAAAGACAAATACCATATGATCTCACTTATATGTGGAATCTAGTGAACAAAATAAGCAGAAGAACAAAAGAGAAACAGAGGCATGGCAATATGAAACAAACTGGCTGCTCTCAGAGGGGAGGAGGAAGAGGCAACTGGATGAAAGAATGTGAAGGGATTATCCAAAGAACATATTTGCATAGACACAGACACAGTGTGGTGATGGCCAGATGGAAGAGGGTCTGGGGCTTGGTGGAGATGGGAAAGTGTGGGGGAAATGAAGATATTTATAATAGTGTCAATAATAAAAATAAAGTTTAAAAATAAATATGTAAAAATTAAAAATAAAGTGCATATTTTTAAAATGATAGCAATTATAGATTTTCTAAAATTAATTATATGTTCAGCTGTAAAGCAGATTCCAATAGATTTCACAGGACTGAAATCATACTGAGTATATTATCTTGCTCTGTGGAATAAAGAAGTAATTAAAACACCAAAATAATGACAAGAAAACCTCCAACAATTTAAAAATTGAGGACTACACCTCTACAAAACCCAAGATTTATAGAGGAGGATAAAATTTAAAGTAGAATATAGTATGAACCAAATTACACTGAAAATGTCTAAGTAAAACTTACAGGATGCAGCTATAGCAGCATGTAGAAGAAAATAATAGCTTTAAAATGTATACACTAGAAAAGAATAAAATGTTAAAATTTATAATATGGTAAGGTACTTGAGAGCAGAGAAAGGACAGAAACTAAGTTAGATATAAGCAACCATTAGTGAAATAGAAAATAATATAGAATTTAGAAAATAACACAGCTAAAAGTTTTTTGGGGAATTTCTAATAAAGTTATAACTATTTGGCACAACTAAGCAAGAAACAACAAAAGAAGGCACAGATTTTCAAACCATAAATAAAAAATGGGGGTGGGACAACATTACATGTCATACAGATATTACCAACACAAAAATATATAAATAAATGTATACCGTTTATTTAAAATTTTGATAGAGTGGAACAAGAAAAATAAAAAATATCAATTGCACAATACCTATAACTTTCTCACATAGAAGTTCTAGGATCAGATGGTTTTATTTGAGATTTCTAGCACCTAAAGGCCCATGAGCAGATGAGTGGATAAAAACAAACAAACAAACAAACAAACGAAACACTATGGTACATTTACACAATGGAATACGACATGGCAATAAAAAAGAAAGAACTCTTACCATTTGCAAGAGCATGGATGGACCTGGAGAGAATTATGCTGAGTGAAATAAGCCTGTCAGAGAAAGATAAGTATCACATGATCTCACTCATATGTAGAATCTAATGAACCAAATAAACTGATGATTAAAAATAGACCCAGAGTCATAGAAGCATGAACAGACTTTAGAGGGAAGACAGGAGAGGGTGGGTGGGAAGAGAATCAATGAACTTGTATGCATATATGCATAACCCATGGACACATACAATGGGGTATTGAGGGTTGTGGGGAGCGGGGAGGATGGAAACTGGCTGGGAGAGGTTGATAGGGGGAAAAGGAGGACCTGTAATACTTTCAACAACAAAAAATTAAAAGAAAAAAAATTGAATCTGAAAATAATTATTGGAATGTCTCCCAAGCTTCTTTATGATGCTAGCAAAACATTGATCTCTAAATATATTATAATAAATGGGAAAAATCTATTTCAATCTCTTTTACAAACAAAGATAATTATTATAAATAAAACATTATCAATATCAATAATACATGAAAAGGGAAAAATCACTACAGGTTGGTATTTGTTGAAAGAACACATAGTTAAACATTTAAATATCTGACAACAGAATTTACTATGTGAATATTTGGTTCTATCTCCCAACATTGGGACATGCTTTTCATTCCATCCTTTAAAATATTAATCTTAGCCTGGTCAACATGCCTCAGTGGTTGAGCATCAACCTATGAACCAGGAGGTCAAGGTTCCATTCTCAGTTAGGGCACATGCCTGGCTTGCATGCAGGCTTGATCCCCAGTGTGAGGCAGGCAGGAGGCAGCCCATCAATGATTCTCTCTCATTACTGATGTTTCTATCTCTCTCCCCCTCTCCTTTCCTCTCTGAAATCAATAAAAATACATTTTAAAAATATTAACTTAAATTCACGTGCCCACATTTATTTATTAATTTCAAAATTCTTTATAAAATTTTTAGTTAATTACTATAATATGGCTTCTATTATGACATTTTATTGAACTTATTTTTCTCAAATTAATCAAAGAACTTCTTACAGGTAAAACTTATTAATTTTCATTACTTATCTTGTTAAAAATCTCAGAAACACTTAACTGTTCTGATTCTTTTTTTGAAAAGTGTTTCAAGTGCAACCAGTGATGAAAAAACTATCCATTGTTCTTTCCATTTTTATATTTTGAGGAATAGAAAACCAATAATCCACACAAAGTTTCAGAAATACATGAATTCCCTGATAGAGATTACATCTTCCAAAAGCCTTTTAAGCTGCATGTGGCAATTTGACTAACTTTTGGCTATTATAGTATGAGTAAAAATGATGTGTACAACATTGTCTTCACATTATTTTAAAAATAAAATTGCTTTACCTCAGCTTGCTTTTTTTCTCTTCTTATTGGCTAGGATATTGATTGATGTGCCATAGGGCAACACAATAGTAATGGGAAGGGAGTAGCAAAGGAACAAATAGAATAAACTTAGTTTCTTTCAAGGCATTGTAGAACCAAGCTGCGTACGCACCCTGGACAGTCCATGTATCACCGGACTGTACAAAAAAATAAAACTTCATCTGGTCTGAGCTACTATATATATGTTTCTCTTTGTTATATCAGAGTAATTGTTATCCTAATTAATAAGTAAAGAAAACAAAACTCTACAGTAAAGACATTTAATTATTATATAACATTTGGATGTTTCCAGGCTTGGAAAAATGCCTTAGCAATGGTAGCACATGACTGAAGCATCTCCAAGTATCATCTTATTAAATAAATTTCAATGAAAGGAAAAAAGGGGTATACATTTACCCTAAATCAACAGTATTCTTTATATTATGGCTCTGTATATAAGTGACTTACCTTCCTACCTCTGAAAAGGATCACTCACAAAATAGTAGTGCTTTTTTAAAAAATATATTTTATTGAATTTTTACAGAGAGGAAGAAAGAGATAGAGAGTCAGAAACATCGATCAGCCGCTTCCTGCACATCTCCTACTGGGGATGTGCCCGCAACCCAGGTACATGCCCTTGACCGGAATTGAACCTGGGACCTTTCAGTCCGCAGGCCAATGCTCTATCCACTGAACCAAACCGGTTTCAGCAAAATAGTAGTGCTTTAAGTAATTCATGATTTCCCTAAAGCTTGGAGAATGACAGTCATATTGCTACTTGAACAAAATTGATTTCTATAAACTAAGAAGAAGGAAGGCTGGTGGGCTCTTTGGAACATCCTCAACAGTGATATGTATATTTATTTTCTAGTTCAGAATTTATACAGGTTCTTCCTACCAATATATACATATTAAAATTTTTGCTTACCTTTTTCAAGGCATTTATACCCTCTCAAAGTGAGAAGTGCCCACAGACTCATCTAGTTACCAAATCTAGCTTGAATTAAATGATGTTTGATTATCACACTTATTAAGTCCCAATGTGGCTCCTCTGCATGAAAAAAAATATTACTTCCCTAAAAGTAATATATATATATAATTATATAATTATATAATTATATATTCATTATACAATTGTGGATAAGAAATAAAGCAACTTCATTCAAGAAGGGGTAGGGAGATGGAATTCACAGTTGCTTTTGGTCCACAATATGTACCATAACTGACTAAAAAGATTTGTATTGATTTGTATTGATTTTATGCCTTTAGAGGGATACACTCTTTTTTGATGTGATGGATTAATTATATTAACTGATTTTTTAATATTGAACCAGACTTATATATCAGAAATAAAACTCACTTGGTTATAGTGTGTATTTATTTTATATAGTATTAGAGTAATTTTGCTAATATAACATCAAGTATTTTTGCATCTGTGCTCATGAGAGATCTTGATCTGTAGTTTTCCCTTCTTGGAATATTTGTATCTGGGTTTGGTATTAGGGCAATGTTTGATGACCTCTGTTTCTATTGTCTGGAAGAGATTATATAGCATTGAATAATTTCTTCCTTAGTAGACTTCACTAGTGAAACCATCCAACATGCTTTCTATTTTGGAAGGTTATCAATTATTAATTTAATTTATTTAATTGATGTATACTTATTCAGATTATATATTTCTCCTTGTGAGAATTTTGATAACTGTATCTCTCAAGGAACTGGTATATTTCACCTAGGTTATGAAATTTGTGTGCATTGTTCAGAATATTCTTTTATTATCCTTGGGATCAGTAGTGATGTTATTTCTTTTCTGATAGTAATTTATAACCATTTTCCTCTGGGTTAACCTGGTTAGAATTTTATCAGCTTCATTGATCTTTTCAAAGAATTAGCATTGTGATTCATTGATTTTCTTTATTGATTTCCTGTTTTCAATTTCAATAATTTCTCCTCTATATATTTTTTTCTTTTCTTCTCTTTGCTTTAGGTTTACATTGCTCTTCTACCACTTTCCTAAGGTGTAAGCTTAAATTATTGGATTTAGACATTTCTTCCTTTCTACAATATGCATTCAATGCTACAAATTTTCCCGTAAGTACTCTGTCTGTTTACTGAATCATATAACTTTTGATGAGTAGTATTTTCAGTTCCATTCATTCAAAATATTTTAAAATTTCTCTTAGGACTTATTTGGCCCACATGTTACTTAAAAGAGTGTTGTTTATTCTCCATTATTTTGGACTTTTTCCCATCTATATTTTGGTTATTTTTTAATTATATTCTATTGTAGTCTGAGAGCATTCTTTGTATGATTTCTGGTTTTTAAAATTTTGATAAGGTGTGTTTTATAATTCAGAAGGTGGTCTATTTTGTTGACTATTCCTATGAGCTTGAGATGAATGTGTATTGTACTATTTTTTGGATGAAGTGTTTTATAGATGTCAGTTAGATCCAGTTGATTGATGGTGCTGTTCTGTTCAACTGTAACCTCACTGACTTTCTGCCTGCTGATTCTGTCAATTACTGATAAAGGGGGTGTTGAAGCCTATAACAGTGGATACATGCATTTTTCTTTGCCGTTCTATCAGTTTTGCTTCATGCATTTAAACCATATGTTTCTATTGGTTTTATTTTTTTCACCAATCTTTTTTATTCTCTATTGATTAAAGTATTACATATGTCTCCCTTTTCCCCCATTGACCTCTCCTGGCTGTTCCCAACCCCCACCATATGCCCTCACTCCCCTAGTGTCTGTGTCCATTGGTTATGCTAATATGCATGCATACAAGTCCTTTGGTTGCTCTCTAACTACTCCCTCCCCTGCCCTTGTCTCTGTATCTATATTTGTTCATTGCTGGGGTCCAACCCCAGCAGGTCCAGGGATCCCCAAAGGTGTGGACAGAGTCGGCGAAGAAGGAATGACACGGAGACAGCGTTCAGTTGATCAGCATAGCCAGGTTCTGTCTCCAGGTTCTCCAGCCAGGTTCTGTGTCCATGTTCTCTCGCTAGGTTCTCCAGCCAGGTTCTGTAGCCAGGTTCTGTCCAGGATCTTTTGCCATGTTCTCTTCCTAGGTTCTGTTTCTAGGTTCTGTGTCTAGGTTCTGTCTCCTGTTGTCTTGTTACATCTGTATTTATACCAGTTGATTCCAATCCTATCAATCTCTATTCCAAAGGTTAGGGCGTTTCTTATCTCCATTCCAGGGAGTAAAGATTATGTAGCTTAAG
>NW_005361076.1:420982-421421 GCF_000412655.1 Myotis brandtii
TGCTTGATGGTGGTGTCGGTGTCCGGGGAGGAGTTAGCTGTGCCCTCTGGGTCGACCGATATGGATAATGCTGGGGAGGAGGAGGATGAGGAGGAGATGGAGGATGGTGTGACATAAGGTCGGATTAGACAGTCTGGAATCTACACAGGTGAGTCTGCATCCTGTGGAAATATACAAGCATCTCCTCTCCCCCAGGTTAAAAGTACATCAGGTCCCTTCCAGGCTCCTGTAAGTAAGTCTTTCCATTTGACGAAATAAGTGAGTTTCTGCTAAATGAAAGTTTCTTTTGCTGATTTACTCAGAGTCCTCGGACTTGGCTGAGAGAGTAGCTTCCACTTCTTGCTTTTCTACCATCTGTTGGGCCTCAGTTGTTAACTTCTTCAGCTGACCCCATGTTGGCACCTCAGTCCCTTGCATAGCCTTTCTTTTCTTCTTTTTT
>NW_005361076.1:422921-442675 GCF_000412655.1 Myotis brandtii
GTGATTGTTCGTAGTTAAAGTGATTAACTACCCGCCTGGCACTTAGTTAAGGGGTTTTATTCCCTCCCTAACTTCAGGGAAAAATCCCTACCTGGGGAAACAACCTTTCTCAGAGAGGTGACCTTGGCCAAAACACATAGTGCCAAGAAGGTGAGCAAACATATTAAGAACAGTATGCCATATATGCCAGGTCCCTTGAAACAGCAAGGATGGACCGGCTCCCGGCAGTTCATCAGTTTTTGTTGTTCATTATATTGCACAAATGAGGGAGGTCATGTGATATTTATCTTTCTCTGACTGGCTTATTTTGCTTGGCATAGCAAATGCTCTCCATGTCCATCCATGCTGTTGAAAATGGTAAGAGTTCCTTCTTTTTTACAGCAACATAGTATTCCATTAGCAGACATCCTCGTGTAGATGAACCACCGTTTTTTAATCCACTCATCTGCTGAGGGGCACTTAGGCTGTTTCCAAATCTTAGCTATTGTAAATTAGCTAAGTAAATTGTGCTGCTATGAACATAGGGGTACATATATCCTTGCTGATTGTTGCTTCTAATTTCTTTGGATACATTTTTAGAAGTGGTATTACTGGGTCAAATGCGAGTTCCATTTTTAATTTTTTGAGGAAACACCATGCTGTTCTCCACAGTGGCTGCACTAGTCTGCATTCCCATTAGCAGTGCACGAGGGTTGCTTTTTCTCCACATCCTTGGCAACACTTGTCATTTGCTGATTTGTTGATGATAGCCATTCTGACAGTTGTGAGGTGGTACCTCATTGACATTTTGATTTGCATCTCTGATGATTAGTGACTTTGAGCATGTTTTCATATGTCTCTTGGCCTTTCGTATGTCCACTTCTGAGAAGTGTCTATTTAGGTCCTTTGCCCATTTTTAAATTGAATTGTTTATCTTCCTTTTGTTAAGTTGTATGAGTTCCCTATAAAATTTGGAGATTAAACCCTTATTGGAGATAACATTGCCAAAGATGTACTCCCATGCAGTGGGCTTTCTTGTTGTTTTGTTGATGGTTTCTTTTGCTGTGCAGAAGCTTTTTATTTTGATGTAGTCCTATTTGTTTATTTTCTCCTTAGTTCCCATCGTCCCAGGAGCTGTATTAGTTAAGATACTGCTACGGAATATGTCTGATATTTTGCTGTGTATGGATTCCTCTAAGATTTTTCATGGTTTCCCATCTTACATTTAAGTCCTTTATCCATTTTGAGTTTATTTTTGTGTATGGTATAAATTGGTGGTCTAGTTTCATTTTTTTCATGAATCTGTCTAATTTTCCCAGCACCGTTTATTGAAGAGACTGTCTTGACTCCATTGTATGCTCTTGCCTCCTTTGTCAAATATTAATTGATCATAATGGTTTGGGTCAATTTCTGGGTTCTCTGTTCTGTTCTATTGGTTCATATGTATGTTCTTGTGCCAGTACTAGGCAGTTTTGAGGACAGTGGCTTTTTAATATAACTTGATATCTGGTATTGTGATCCTTCCTACTAGTTTGGGTCATTCTGGGTTCTCTGTTCTGTTCTATTGGTTCATATGTATGTTCTTGTGCCAGTACTAGGCAGTTTTGAGGACAGTGGCTTTTTAATATAACTTGATATCTGGTATTGTGATCCTTCCTACTAGTACTTTGTTCTTCTTTCTCAGGATTGCTGCAGCTATTTGGGGACGTTTTTTATTCCATATGAATTTTTGGAGAGTTTGTGCTAGGTCTGTGAAATATGTCATTGGTATTTAAATGAGGATTGCATTGAATCTATAGATTACTTTTGGTAGTATGGACATTTTAATGATGTTGATTCTACCAATCCATGAACACAGTATATTCTTCTATTTATTTATGTCTTCCTCTCTCTCTCTCTCTCTCTTTTCAACATCCTTTAGTGTTCTGTGTACAGGCCTTTTACATCATTAGTTAAGTTTATGCCTAGGTATCTTAATTTTTTTTGGTGCAATGGTAAATGGGATTGTTTTTTAATTTTTTTTTTGTAAATTCACTATCCTAATATATAAAAATGCAGGGTCCATAATGACCAAACGGATGACTAGTCCATCCCCCCGCCCTCAGGCTCCATTGATCAGGGGATGGCTAATGGGGAAACTGGGGTCCCTCAGGCTCCAATGAATCCATGGCAGCAGCAACATTTTGAGCTGGCAGGTGGAAAGCAGACTGCTTGGTCCCTCCCCCTGCCTGCAGGCTCCCATTGATCAAAGAATAATTAACAGGGAACTGGAGTGAGTGTCCCAGAGACTGGCGAGCAGCTAGAAGGCAGGCCTCTTAGTCCTTCCTCTTGGCCCTCAGACTCCAATCAATCAGTGGTGGAGGCTTGGCAGAACTGGGAACTGGCTTCCTTAGTAGTCCTGTAGGTTCAATCTCCAGAGGACAGGCCAGGCACCAATGGACCAGCTGCCAGTCTCCTGGAACTCAGCCTCGGGCACTGAGGCCACTTCCCCTCCCTTAGACTAGCTCCCTTAGTAGTCCTAAAGGTTCATTCTGAAGAGGATAGGCCAGGCACCAACAGACCAGCGCCTCCAGCATGATCCTGACAGTGCTGCGGGCCTCCTGGGACTCAGCCTCAGGCACTGTGGCCACTTCCCCTCCCTAGATGCTCCACAAGGAAGAAAGGATACCACCGGCAGAGCCAGGAGCGACCAGCAGTGACTGACTGCTCTCCCTGTGCTTCCTCCAGGTCACTCGAGCCAGCCCCTGCCTGCCCCACTCCAGATGAAGTGTGATCACTGCACACGGAAGGAATGTAGTAAAAAAACAGAAACCGATGACCAAGAGAATGCCGCAGTCACTGTCTGAAGTCCGGCTCAGGAGAATGGAGAGAAGGGAGAATTCCTTAAGTTGGCCAATGCCAAGATATTTCTGAGTGACTGCCTGGAATTTGACAGTTGTGTAACCGC
The DNA here is from genome assembly GCF_000412655.1 of Myotis brandtii. NCBI lineage: Eukaryota > Metazoa > Chordata > Mammalia > Chiroptera > Vespertilionidae > Myotis > Myotis brandtii. The sequence goes on from NW_005361076.1 coordinate 425,848, forward strand.
AGAGGAAGGAGTCCAAGTTTCTGAACAGAACACCAAGGACTTCTTCTATGTTCTGAACCTTAATAAGAAATGTGATACCTCACAGCACAAAGTGCTGGCAGTATCCGTGTGTCCTTAGTTTCTGCCTTATTTTGCTGCTAAATTCAGCTTCAGTGTCACTGATGCATCCAGAAGGCTCTGCAGCTTTCTCAAAAGCTTTGGGGCTCACTGTCTTTGACATGAAGATAGCTGCAGACTTCAGCATCCTGGAGAGTCAGAAGGAATTTGTGCGTCGGTACTGCCAGCACCGTGAGGAAGAGCCCCGGCTACCCATGCTGACCTCCGCCTTCCCTGGCTGGGATCGATATGCAGAGCATGTGCTGGGTCACCCCATCACCCCCACCTCTGCATGGCCAAGTCTCCCCAGCAGATCATGGGCTCTCTGGTGAAGGATTACTTCACCAGACAGCAAAACCTGTCCCCAGACAAGATTTTCCACATCATTGTGGCCCCGTGTTATGACAAGAAACTGGAGGCCCTTTGAGAAGATGTTCCCACAGTTTCACACAGTTCCCAAGGTGCTGACTGTGTGTTAACCTCAGGTGAAATTGTCCAGATAATGGAGCAAAGTGACCTCGCCTCGGGGACGCTCTGGAGACATGAAGGAGAAGGAGGTGAGGCTCCACGAGGGTGCCAGCTCCAACAGGTACCAGGCACACATCTTCAGGCACTTGGCCCAGGAGCTGTTCAATGAGGACGTGGGAGTGCTCACCTACCGAACCCTGAGGAACAGACTTCCAGGAGGTCACCCTTGAAAGGGATGGAGAGGTTCTGCTACGCTTTGAGGCTGCTATGGCTTTCGGAACATCCAGAAGTGGTCCTGAAGATGTAGAGGGGCAAGTTCGTGGAGGTCCTGGCTTGTGCTGGGCATGCTTAAGCGGCAGGGGCCAGGCCCAGGCGGACAATGGGTGTGCAGACAGGGCACTGTGCAGCAGATGGAAGGCATCTATGCTGCAATCTTGGTGTGGCCCCCGGAGAACAGCGCCCATGTGCAGGAGCTGTACTAGGAGTAGCTGGGGGTGGAGGGGAGATTCCCCCCAGGTCCAGGCAGCCCTGCATACCGCCTAGCAGGGTCCAGGGCAGCCTGCCAGGACATCAAGGTCCAGCAGACATCCAGCCTACAGGCTGCCTGAAGAAGGGTGTCAGACACATGAAGGAAAGGCTTAGCATCTTTGTCATCGCTTTGGTTTTCAGAATTCCCTGCTCCCCATATGTTGGCTCTCTCCCTCTGAGGGGCACTGTTGTCGTCACATGGGTGCAACTGGAATATTCTATCTTGAGAGGATCTGAAGCTATCAGATCCAGGGCTTTTCTTTATCGGATAATTTAGGATTACTAATTCAATCTCCTTATAGTTATAGGTCTATTAAAATTTTTCATTTCTTTGCAATTTAGTAATGGTAGGTTTTGTGGTTCTAGGAATTTGTCCATTTCATCCAAGTTATGAAGTAATATTTTTTATTTTGTAGAATTAGTACTAATGTCTTTACCTTTATTTATTTTTATTCATATTAAGATTTTATGTTTTTTAAAATATATTTTATTGATTTCAGAGAGGAGGGGAGAGGTAGAGAGAGATAGTAACATCAATAATGAGAGAGAATCATTGATTGGCTGTCTCCTGCATGCCCCACACTGGGAATTCAACCTGCAAACTGGGCATATGCCCTGACTGGGAATTGAACCGTGACCACCTGGTTCATAGGTTGATGCTCAACCATGGAGCCACGCTGTCAGAGCAGAGAATTTATGTTTTTATTCCATTTTTTATTAAATTTATTGGGATGACAGTGGTTAATAAGATTATATAGGTTTTAAGTATACATTTCTGTGATTCATGATCTGTATATTATATTGTATGCCTATCACTCAAAGTCAGATCATCTTCTGTCACCATGTATTTGACTCCCTTTACCCTTTACTACCTCACAATCCCCCCTTCTTTCTGGTAACCACCATATTGTTGTCAGTTCCTATGAGGTTTTGTTAATTTTTTCATTTGTTTATTTGTTGCTTTGAGATTTATATGCTACATATGAGTGAAATCATATGGGTCTTAGCTTTTTAAACTGAGTTATTTCACTTTGCATGATATTCTCATGGTCCATCCATGTTGTCACAAATGGCAGTATTGCATAATTTCTTATGGCTGAGTAATATTCCAATATATACATGTACCACATATTCTCTATCCAATCATCTATCAAAGGACACTTCAGCTGTTTCCATGTCTTGGCCTCCATGAATAATGTTGCAGTGAACATAGGGATGCATATATTTTGTAAATAAATGTTTTCCAATTTTTCGAGTACATATCCAGGAATGGGATTGCTGAATCATATGGTAACTCTCTTCTTAATTTTTTAGGAACTTCCATACTGTTTTCCATAGTGGCTATACAAGTTTACATTACCACCAGCAATGAAGAAGGGATTTTTTTTCTTTGAAATCTCTCTAACACTTGTTAATACTTTGTTGTTGATAATAGCCATTCTAGTGAGGTGGTATCTCATAGTACTTTTGATTTGCATTTCTCTAATGGCTAGTGAAGTTGAGCATCTTTTCAAATATCTGTTGATCATTTGTATGTCTTTTTGGAAGAGGTGTCCAGGTTCTCTGGCCATTTTTTAATTGGATTGTTTGTTAGTTTGGTGTTGAGTTGTATGTGTTCTTTATATATTTTGGATATTAACCCCCTGTCTGGGGTGTTGTTTGTAAATATTATCTCCCATTGGTTTGTTTGCTTTTTTGTTTTGTTGTCATTTTCTTTTGTGCAGAAGCTATTTAGTTTGATATCGTTCCATTCATTTACCTTTACCTTCTTTTTGGGGCAAATTCATAAAATCTTCTCTAAGACCAAGATCCATAAGTTTAGTGCCTATGTTTTCGTCTATGCAGTTTATTGTTTAGGATCTTGAATGTAGGTCTTTGATCCATTTTGAATTAATTTCTGTACATGGGGACAAACTGTAATCTAGTTTCATTCATCTGCATGTGGCTTTCCTATTTTCTCTGTACCATTTACGGAAGAGGCTTTTGTTTCTCCATTGCTTGTTTTGGGCCCTTTGTCGAACATTATTTGTCCATGTACATATGGTTTTGATTTTTGGCTCTCATTTCTGTTCCATTGTTCTATATGTCTGTTTTTCTGCCAATACTATGGTAGTTTGACTATTGTTGCCCTGTAATATAAGTTGAAGTGAGGTAATATGATACTTCCAGCTTTGTTATTTTTCTCAGGATCACTTTGTTTATTTGAAGTCTTTTGTGGTCCATACACATCTGATGATTTTTCTATTCCATTTCTTTAAAAAAATCCTTGGGACTTTAGTGGGAATTGCATTAAATCTGTATATTGTTTGGATAAGATGGACATTGTAACTATTTTGATTCTTTTCATCCATAAAATATCTTTCCATTATATTGTGTCTTTTTCCAATCTCTTTTAATAATGCTTTATAGTTTTCAGTATATAAGTCCTTCACATTCTTTGTTAAGTTTATTCCTCACATTCATTTATGATTTTATTTATTGGAGTCTTCTTTTTTTTTTTAGTCTATCTAGCTAAAGTTTTGTCAATTTTGTTTATCTTTTTGAGAAACCAACTTTTATGTTCATTAATTTACTATATTTTCAAAATTCTTTATTTCATTGATCTCTGTTCTACTCTTTATTATTTCCTTCCTTCTTCTAGCTTTATATTTTATTTGTTCTTCTTTTTCCAGTTCTTTAAGTTACATAGGTGGGTAGTTGATGAGATATTTTTTGTTTTTATAGCTATAAATTTCCCCCTTGGCATTACTTTCACTGTGTCCCATAAGTTTTGATATGTTGTGTTTTCCTTTTTTGTTTATCTTTATGTGTTTTCCAATTCCCTTGTGATTTCCTTTTTTGGCCCATTGGTTGAGAGTAGTTTGTTTAATTTCCCCAAATTGGTAAATTTTTCCAGTTTTCTTTCTGTTATTTATTTCTAACTCCATCCAATTATATTTGGAGAAGACACTTTATATGATATATTTTATATATACCTAGACTTCATTTTTAAATATATGTTTATTGATTATTTTTAGAGACAGGAAGGGGAGAGAGATAGAAACATCAATGAGAAAGAATCATCAGCTGACTCCTGCATGCTCCCTACTGAGGAGAAAGCTCACAATCCAGGCATGTTTCCTGACAGGGAATCAAACCAGGGACCTCCTGGTGCATGGGTTGACACTCAACCACCGAGCCACACCAGCCAGACTAGACTTAATTTTTGCCCTAATCTATGGTCTATATTGGGAAATGTCTCATGTCCACTTGATAAGAATGTGTATGCTGTTCTTAGGTAGAGTGTTCTGTATATGTCTGTTAGATCTAGGTAATTTATTGTGTTGTTTAAGTATTTTACTTCCTTACATACTTTTGTCTGGTTGCTCTATTCATTATTGATGATAGGGTTTGAAGTCCCCAACTATTATTATACAACTGTCTATTTCTTTCTTCAATTCCATCAGCTTTCATTTCATGTATTTTTGGTGTGTGTTAGGTACATAAGTGTATATTATTGTTAAATATTCTTGCTGTATAGTGCCTTTTATTAATGGATAATGTCCTTCTTTGACTCATATCTTTTTTTAAAGTCTATTTTGTCTGATATTTATATATCTATCCCTGGTCTTTTTTGGTTATCATTTGAATGGAATTTGTTTGCCCATCATTTCACTTTCAACTTGTTTTTCTTTGCATCTAAAGTAGTCTCTTATAGAAAGCATATAATTGAATCATATGTTTTTATCCATTCTGCCAAATCTGTATTTTGATTAGAGAGTTTAATCCATTTACATTTAAAGTAATACTGATAAAGAAGGACTTACTTTCATCATTTTGGAGTTTGTTTTCTATATGCAGTGTAAGTTTGTTTTATTTTTTTGTCCTTCATGTCCTGCATTACTCTATTCATTTGTGTTTAGTTGATTTCTGTAGTGAAATGTTTAAATTCCTTTTTCATTTTTTGTGTCAATATTGGTATTATCTAACTATTTTTTGTAGTAACCATGAGAATTACATTTAACATCCTAAAGTTATAATACTGTGCTTTAAATTTATACCAGTTTAATGTCAATAACATATAAAAACTAGGCACCTTTACAGGTCTGGTTCAACTCCTTTTAGTTGTTTATGTAATAAAATTACATCTTACAAATTGTGTGCCACAAAACATAAACTAATAATTATTTTAAATGAAGTAATTTCTTAATTATGAAGAAAATAAGATTTGGAGTTATAAACCAAAGTTTCAGTAATATGTATTAAGTTTTAAACTATTATCTTTTTCTTTAAATGTATTGATATCATAAATTGGTTAAAACAAATTGCAATTACAAGTTATTTTTTCAATAATACTAACTTTTATAATTGCCCATCTATTTACCTTTATCAATACCCTGACATGTAAACAATGCTTTTTCTGGAACTTTATGAGCCTTTCCTAGACAAGTATGGTCAATTTCTAATTTTTCCTATAGTTATAGTTGTTTTTCAGTGTCCTAGTTTTTAATATATGGCTTCTAAAATAGGAAAAAGCAATAAATGAAGAGGTCTGGGGGAGGGTACTGGCTATTTAAAGTATCTGCAAATCACTTCATCGGGTGGGGAAGAGCATGTAATATTGCGGGGAAGTGCAACAACAATGGCTGTTCCCTTTGTTGTCGGAACTTCTGTGATCAGAAGCAGCAATCAAGGAGAGCACAGATCCCTATATTTAGAGGACACAGTCTTTTTCACCCACTGTGGCTTCTGCCAGTTGTGTGCAAGCTGCTCCAGGAAAAACATGCACCTGCCTGCCTCATAGCTGAGGGTAGAGGGTGGGTGGTGTGACTGTGCTAAGAGCTGAAATTGATTGAAATTAACTGCAATTTACTGTCCAAGTATCCCCCTGTAATATTCAAGCCTTCAACAGATTCCAGAATTCTAAAATAGTCAGTCAGTCAGATTCTGCAAGTACAGCTGTTGATTAGGTGGGGAGACAGATTCCTGAATCCTCTCCAAGCTTCTTACAATTTGAAGCAAGCAATTTGCAACAGTGGCCTTAGTTGGGGTGACACTAACCTTTGTCAAATCTTTGCTAGCAAGTTCTGCCTCTTTGAGCAAGAATGATTAATGGACGGAGTATAACAGAGAAACAAAAATCACAATGCTGGTCTTTGGTTAGCCTATGTTTTCTAAGTCTTTTCTTGCACCAATTTGAATATGGCATTTTTCCAACACTGCAAATCAAGCCAAATTAGATTTCAAGATATAGATAGCACTTCTCTTAGTCAAACTTGTTTTTATACTTCTCTTTCAAATTCCCCATATTTAACCTTGGCACCCTCTTTCTTCTTGAAGCTCTAAGAAAGGGACATCACATGTGACGGTACCCTGACATTTTCTCGCAGTTTTTCTAATTATTTATCATTATTTGGCATATAATTTGCATCATGGAATACAACAGCAGAAATTTTTCCACATATTTTTCTCTATATAAAAAGAGTAACCAGTGTCCCAGAGTGAGATAACTGGTTTGTCACTTGCTCTCATTTGCCCTCTTTTACTCATCTATATTTCACAATTTAGGTACTATTGCTTTTACCACCTAATTTTCAGTAATCAAAGTATTTATCAAGTAAGAAATGTTTGGCTAAAAGTAACAAGAAATGGCACTATTAGGAGCTTCAATAAAAAAGGCATCTAATTATCTCATACATAACCAAAGAACTTTCTTCAGAGCCTACGAGAAAATTTCACCTGATTTATTGGCAGCATTTTGTTACAAACCAATCTATAAAATAATCACCAACAAAGGAGTGTGAGATTAGCACACTTTATTTAGGTCAATTATGATTTATCCTCTGAGCCTGAAGATATTTCCTCCCTTTCTGGATATATGGCTGACTGAACACAATTTAGATTTTATAAAATTATATTGAAGGAGGGAATAGCTATTAGGTAAGCAACTAAACTCCATGTATCAAGCATATATCTCATTTGATTTCATTATATCACATTCTCCTGAGTTTTCTCTCATTTTTCTAACTGCTCATACTTAACTAGAGGCCCAGTGCACGGAATTCATGCACTGGGGGTGGTGGTGCCTCAGTCTGGCCTGCGCCCTCGTGCAGTCCGGGACCCCTCAGGGATTGGGTCTAAGCTGGCAGTCAGACATCCCTCTCGCTGTCCGGGGCTCTCGCAGTCCGGGACCCCTTTCTCCTTACAGCCCTCCTGCAGTGGAGGTGGGAGAGGCTCAAGCCACCACCACTGTGCTCACCAGCCATGAGCCCAGTTTCTGGCTGAGTGGCACCCACCCCCCTTGTGAGAGTGCACTGACCACCAGGGAGCAGCTCCTGCATTGAGCATCTGCCCCCTGGTGGTCAGTGTACATCATAATGACTGGTCATACTGTTGGTCATTCTGCCATTTGGTCAATTTGCATATTAGTGTTTTATTATATAGGATCATTTTATGAGGCTCACTTCTGTTTAACTTTCAAATAATGGTGTTGTTTAGAACTTTGGATTCTGTTCTCTTTCATTCTCTAGTCTACAGAATATTCTACAATATACTCACCTACTCTCATGGCTTCAATTACCTGAATATCTCTAACTGAATAACAGGCATTTTAAACTCATGATAATAAAAACTGACAGTTATTTTCTGGAAAACCTGTTTCTTCTGCTGTCATTCTAACAGCAATTCATTAAACTGCCCAATCAAGAATGATAGGTTTCATTTTACATTCCTGTAATTCCTCAATCTCTGCATCAGATAATCATCAAATCAGGATCAATTTAGTTTTATAAACAGGGAAGACGATAAAAACAACCAAGGAGTGAGTAAGAAATAGATCTAGTGATAAGTCTATGTAATGTTAATAGATAAAAAAAATAGCCATGGAGAGGGACTGCAAAAGAAGGAATAGCAACTATAGTTCATAATAATGCATTGCATATTTGAAATTAGCTAGAGTAGATATTGAGTTTTCTTATCACACACACAAATGGTAATTATGTGAGGTGATGGATATATGAGATTGTGGCAATTATTAAATAAGGTATATTTATAAGAAAACACCACATTGTACAGTTTAAATACTGGTGTGTATACTTTTTATTTGTCAATCATCCTATATAATGAAAGCCTGATACGCTAAGTGTCTGGTCATCCGGTTGTCTGTTCAACGAATCAAAGCATAATATGCTAAGGCTGCTCAACCTCTTGCTATGATGTTCACTGACCACCAGGGGGCAGACAGTTGACCAGTCGACCAGTGGTTATGATGTGCACTGACCAGCAGGGGGCAGATGCTCTGACCAATAGGTTAGCTTGCTGCTGAGGTCTGGCCGATGGTTACTGAGCGAGACAGGCCAGACACGCCCTGGAGCCCTCCTGTGGTCCCTCCCTGGCTGGCCAACCTCCCGTGCCCCTTCCCGGCCCCAATCATGCACTGGTGGGGTCCCTTGGCCTGACCTGCACCCTCTCACAATCTGGGACCCCTCGGAGAATGTCAGAGAGATGATTTCAGCCTGATCCTACAGGTCAGGCCAAGGAACCCCACTGGTGCATGAATTCATGCACTGGGACTCTAGTATCTAATAAAGCTGGGCAAAATAAAGAATTTACAGAAGTGACAGAAAATAGGTATAGAGACAAAAATATGACTGTAAGAAGTGAAGGACTTTTGAGTAGGTAGAAATAGTTAACATGAAAGTTTAAAAAAAAAACCAAAATGAAGCAAAAAAAAAGTCATATAAGCACAGAAAAGTGCCCATTTTATTTAGCAGAAAACATTGGAATGGAAACCTGATTTTGGTTGGAGGAAGAGTGAATGTAGAAAGAGAATTTGCAGATACTTGTAGTTTTTTTTTTAATATATTTTATTGATTTTTTTACAGAGAGGAAGGGAGAGGGATAGAGAGTTAGAAATATCGATGAGAGAGAAACATCGATCAGCTGACTCCTGCACACTCCCCACTGGGGATGTGCCTGCAACCAAGGTACATGCCCTTGACAGGAATCGAACCTGGGACCAGTGAGTCCACAGGCTGACGCTCTATCCACTGAGCCAAACCAGTTAGGGCGTGGATACATGTTCTTGATCTGTCTTACTCTCAACTCCTTGCTTGAAACATTTTTTTTTAATTTGTTGTTGCTGTTTTCAACTTTATTGTTGAAAGTATTGCATATGTCCCCTTTTTTCTCCAATTAACCCTTTATAGCCCATCCCCCTATTGTCGGTCTCTATAGGTTATGCATATATGCATACAAGTTCTTTGGTTTATCTCTTTCCACCTACCCACCTACCCCTGCCTTCCCTCTGAGATTCGACAGTGTGTTCATGCTTCTATGTCCCTGGATCTATTTTGTTAAACAGTTTATTTTGTTCATTAGATTCCACATATGAGTGAAATCATGTGATACTTGTCTTTTTATGACTGTCTTATATCACCTAACATAATGTTCTCTAGTTCCCTTCAGGTTGTTTCAAAGGGTAAGAGATCATTCTTTTTTTACTGCTACATAGTATTCCATGGTGTAAATGTACCACAGCTTTTTTATCTATTCATCTACTGATAGGCACTTGGGCTGTTTTCAGATCTTAGCTATTGTAAATTGTGCTGCTATGAACATAGGGGTACAAACATTCTTTCTAATGGTGCTTCGAGCTTCTTGGGATATATTCCAGAAGTAGGATATATTCCTAGTCTGAAAGTTTTAATAACTAAAATGTGTTTCATGGCAATATTTGTGGGAAATTTTAGATGCATTTGTGGAGAGTTTTCTACAAAAGAGTGTAGGTCTTAGAATTATTTTTAGTAACATATTCCTTCTCCAAAGCGTGGGGCCAAAAATACAGCTTCCTAGTTATTCCAGAGACCCAAAGTTACAATGTAGAGGACCTATAGGTGGTGGCATAAATTGCTACATGCAATCCTTGAACAAAGTTCCCCATCATGAATATATAAATAGCCTCAAAATTATTAATCCTAATGGAATAAAATGATCCTAGTCCAGATATTTAGGAGATGACTACCTTTCTCTTCTATTAAAAAACAAAACAAAAATTATTAGAAAGTATACCTAAAATAAGATGAAAGAAATAAAATCAATTATATCAGTTATCAAAATAAACAATAGGCTACTTTCTCCTAAGTGCCAGAAAGTAAAGTAAGAAAATATTCAAGCAAATATTTAGTCCAAAAATTCACTTCAGAAAGATAAAACAGATATACTGAAAAATAAGGGATGAAAAATGATTCACAAAACAAATACAAAAAATCAATATTCATATCATGAAGGCAGCATTCATTACCAGAATGAAACATCAAGTATGATGAAATGGGAGAATGTTAGTTCAGATGCTTCAATCCCTGTAATTTGTGAATATGTTAGTTTATTAAACTGGGGGGAAAAAGACTTTGGAAGTAAAGACTGAGTTTAAGGAACTGGAGAAGGGGAGATTATCTTGATTATCTAGGACGGCACAACCTAATCATACGAGTCCTTAAAAGCAGAGGGTTCCTGGTAGGAATGCAGACTGGTGCAGCCATTGTGCAGAACAGTATGATGTTTCCTCAAAAAATTAAAAATGGAACTTCCATTTGACCCAGTAATCCCACTTCTAGAAATATATCCCAAGAAACCAGAAACACCAATCTGAAAGGATATATGCACCCCTATGTTCATAGCAGCACAATTTACAATAGTCAGGATTTGGAAACAGCCTAAGTGCCCATCAGCAGACGAGTGGATTAGAAAATTGTGGTACATCTACACAATGGAATACTACGCTGCTATAAAAAAGAAGGAATTCTTACCATTTGCAACAGCATGGATGGAACTAGAGAGCATTATGCTAAGCGAAATAAGCCAGTCAGAGAAAGATAAATATCACATGACCTCACTCATTTGTGGAATATAATGAACAACATAAACTGATGAACAAAAATAGAACCAGAGACACAGAAGCATTGAACAGACTGTACAACCTATGAGAAAAGGCAGGGAGTGAGGGGGTAAGAGATCAACCAAAGAACTTGTATCCATGCATATGAGCAAAACCAATGGACACAGACAGTAGCGGGGTGAGGGCTTGTGCTTGGGGGAGGGGATGGTGGGGAAGAGGTCAATGGGGTGGGAAGGAGACTGATGTAATACTTTAAAGAATTTTTAAAAAGCAGAGGGTCTTTCCTGGCTATGGTTAGAAAGAGATGTGACACAGAAGAAGGATTAGAGTCTTAACATTACTGGCTTTGAAGATGGAGGAAGAGGGCCGCCTTTGGAAGCTGGAAATGTCAAAGAAATTGATTATCCCTTAGAGTCTCCAGTAAGGAATGCAATTGATTTAAATTCAATAAGACCTGTGTCAGATTTTTAATCTACAGAACTATAAGATAAAAAATGTACATTATTTTATGCCACTGAGTTCATTCTAATTTGTTACAGTAGCAGTATAAAACCAATGCATATTTCTATAATAATATATTAATCAACAGAGAATATAAAACTGTCAGTTTTTATGTGTCAAACCAAAAAGCAATAAAACATATAAATCAAAAACTCCAAACTACTAGAATCATCATAGTAATATATGTTAATATACTTGCTTAAGGAAAACAATAGTATGGTTTCTTGGGATGTAAACAACACAATAACATTTTTTATGAGTGAAAGGGATGAGGAGAAGAGATTACTCTCTATAAGAAGGTAAGCTTTTACTCTCTAAAGAGAGTATATATTAATTTATTGTATTTGTATAGAACTTACAAATACCAATTTTGAGTTTGGCTAGAAAAAACTTTTTTTAATATATATTTTTTATTGATTGTAGAGAGGAAGGGAGAAGGAAAGAGAGAAACATCATTGATTGGCTGCATCCTGCATGCTCCTTCCTGGGGATCGACCCCACCACCCAGGCATGTGCCCTTGGCCAGAATCGAACCTGGGACCCTTCAGTCCACAGGCCAATGCTTTATCCACTAAACCAAACCGGCTAGGGCTAGAAAAAAAAAACTTGAATACATTCTGCCAAACAGACATTTATAGGCCATATTATTGGCCCATAACAATCAGATATCAAAACAAAAGCAAAAAATAAAAAAATGGGATGATCCTCTGAAAATATTTTTTCTCTACTGGGAAATAATGAATAGTCATCTAAATACCTTATGGATTAAAGAGCAAATATATAAATTTTGAGACAAAAATAGCATAATATAAAACTCCATTGTATTTACATAGAGTTCCATTTGGGTTTTTAAGATTGCATATTTCAAATATGTTACTTCACAGTTCATGTGTGATTAATCTTGTCCTTTCTGGGTGATTGGCATTCGCATTTTATGGAATATGGAGTAGTCTTTGCTTCTTTAAGATGGATATTAATAAATTTTTTCACATAGCACAGGAAATTTCCACCTGATCTATTTCTGATAACCTTGTTTTTATGACATAAGCATTACATAAAACACTATTTAGGAGTTACAGCTTAAAAATGATCACCTCGGAAAGAAAATTTCACTATTTTAAAAATCTAAATCTATAAAAGGTTTAAATAAGAAGCTGAACTTTTAAATAAATGTGAAATTTCTTATAATGTACTAGTAGCCCTGCACATGAATCTGTGCGCAAGTAGCTCGCGGTGGCTTGCCTCAGCTGGCACCCACACACCACTGCTGGTAGCTCTCCACTGCTCCTAGATCACTGCCCCGCCCTCCTGTAGCTCTCTGCCCACTGCCCCGCCCTCCTGTAGCTCTCCACCTGCTGCCCCGCCCTCCTTTAGCTCTCCACCACTTGTAGATTGGTCGTGACATTACAGCCTAATGGATAATTAGCATATTCCTCTGTTATTATATAGGATAAGGTTTTTTGCCCAAATGCTAATTATTAATTATCAAGAAATTAATATTTTAACTTTAAACTTCAGAGAGACTGAAATAGTAATGATACAGTTCACTCTCCCAATTCCCAAGTACCCAATAACCGTTGGAAGATATGTGATGATCTAAAAAAAAAATACAATAGTTTTAAAAATGATTCTGTAGAAGTTCCCCAGTTCACTCACAAATCATTCATCTTATGGAATAAAATGAAAGTGTTAAAGCAGGATTGCTTTTCCTCTATGGGTTTTTAGAGGCATTCACTTGCTGCATAAAATGTTCTTATCCAAACAACAGGAAAAATAATCAGTTAGAGGTTTGAAATCATTTACCATGATGCTATTTTCAGAAAAGGAACTAGGAACAATAGTCTCGACACTTCTTAGAAATATGAATGTCTTAAAACCTACTTGCTGGGCTTTTTGAGACTTTCAGATGTGCTTGTCTTATTCTAACAACAAAGAATAAAATAGCTGGCAAGGTACATCTTCCCATGTAGAGAAAGCTGAAAGCAGTTAGATGGTACAAACCAGTATGGATTCATTAATTTTTAAGATTTAAACATTTTAAATATAAAATATATTAAATACATAACCTGTAAGCAACATATCGAATTAATTTGTGTTACTTCTTTATAGTTAAGAAATATTTTCCTGAAGAAAATGGAAAATATAAATACTGGTATATTTTAGCTCAGGAGTGTGTTATTCTTCTCAGGCAATCACGGCTGGATATCTTGAAGTTATTTTTGATGTTTTTAATTTGTTCACTATTTTACAGGCTGTTGAAAGTTGAAAGTTTTGTTTTTCCCTAGAAGTTCCTCTTAATTATGTCTCTTTCATTTTTCTTTGCTATTGTTCTTGTTCTGAAGTATATTAGCCTATATCTAGATTACCATAACAGATTATTAGCTGGAGGTTTTTTATTGGTCTTCTTTACGTTAAGGTATTCCAAATAGCCCTGATTAATTGTCCTTTCAACATAGTAACAACTTCAATACCAGTGCTTCCTATGGGAGACAATCCCAGCATTTTTTAAAAACCTCAAATTACTGGGTATCTTTACTTTATCTACAAGGCTCAAGGGGCTCAGCACCATCTCTAGTGCTTCAGGTATAGGCCATCATCTCCAATCTACTGGGATGCACAGGCTGCTATCATCAAAGGTTTATACAGAACAGTGCAATTGGCTTCCTAAGCTAATTTGGCCACTCCTTCTTTTTCACCAAATTCTTTTAGTCCTCTCCTTCAATTACATCTTTTCACATATACGTGTTACTTGAGCAACAATTATTTAATTTTAGTGAAATTATATATGTATTTATGCACACACACTTAATTTTAAACTATATTTATATATAAAACACATGAACACACAAGTTATAAATATCGAAATCTCTCAAGAAACAATTGATGGCCTTCTGTCTAGTATTAGATGTGGTGGCTGGTATATCTCCAGCCACCTTATTATCTTGAATATGGGTGTCATGTAAAAAAGAATCAAAGGCAGAAAGACAGAAGAAGCCTAAATCACTGATAGCTTCTTGAGGAAAAAATAGTTCTGAACTGACCTTAATTATGTTTCAGACATTCTATTTAGGTTTATGTTAAGAGTAGCCATAAGCTATTTCTACCTATGATATAGCATAATCTAAATTACATTAAATTGGTCCTGGCCAGGTAGCTCATTTGGTTGGCACATCATCCCAATACACTAAGTTTGCAGGTTCCATCCCCAGTCAGAACACATACAAGAATCAACCAATGAATGCATGGATGAGATATCACTTAGTTAATTCTCTCTCTCTCTCTCTCTCTCTCTCTCTCTCTCTCTCTCTCTTCCCCTTCTTCACTCTCTCTCAAATCAATAAATAAAAAATGTTTGAATTACATTAAATTGAAAATGACCATTGACAGATATATTGTTCAGCAAATTATGTCACATGCACAGTACAGATTTTGGTCAAAAGATCCAGGAAAATGATTTTTCTTTGGTAACTATCTCCCTTATCTTAAGTGTGACCCATATTCTCAAATCTCATCTAATTTCCTACTTCTATGCAACCTTTAATATAACAATTATGGAGTATATAGATATATGAAAATCTATTTTACTTTACTTATTTTTAAATCCTCATCTGATAATACTTTTTAATTGATATTTAGATAGATAGAGAAACATGGGTATAAGAGAGAAACATCAATTGGCTGCCTCCTGCACACACCCAGGTATGTGCCCTGCTCATGAATAGAACCCACAAACTTTTGGTGCACAGGATGACATTCCAACCAACTGAGCTCCTGGCGACACCTAAAACTCTCTTTTATATATATGTCATCCTATGACTAAAGTTATGCAGAATATTTATGTTCATAGAAAACTCTTAAAGTTTCTATGCAAAAATAAAAATTGTTTTTAGCTAGTGGGATCATATTTAATTTTCTTTTAAATTTCTCAAAATAATTTTTGCTATTATTGCAGCTTTAAAATTAAGCATTTAAAGATGTCTATAAAGAAGCAATTGCTGCCTGGCAAGAGTGGCCTTGTGCACCGTAAGGTTGCTGGTTCAATTACTGGTCAGGGTACATGCCTGAGTGCAGATTCCATCCCCCTTAAGGGCACATTCAGAGGATGGCTGGTGAATGTCTCTCTCTCTCTCTCTCTCTCTCTCTCTCTCTTGCTCTAAGAATGCCTGATGGTGAGGATTTAAAAAAAGAAGAAGCAATTGCTCATGATTGAGTCTGAGATTTGGGACTGGGAGGCTATAGTAGGGATGGAAGATTATATATATACTAGGGGCTCGGTGCATGAAATTCGTGCACTGGGTGGGGGGGGAGTGTCCCTCAGCCCAGCCTGCCCCTTCTCACATACTGGGAGCCCTCAGGCGTTGACCCCCATCACCCTCCGATCGCCTGATCGGCCCCTTGCCCAGGCCTGAGGCCTCTGGCAGAGGTGTCAGGCTTGGACAGGGGACCCCCATCTCCCTCTAATCACTTGCTCCACCAACCGCCCAAGTCTGACTCCTCTGACCCAGGCTTCAGGCCTGGGCAGGGGACCCCCAGCACCCTCTGATTGCTGGCTCCGCCCCCCGCCCAAGCCTGATGCCTCTGCCAGAGGAGTTGACCCTCATCACCCTCCAGTTGCCGATCACTGGATCGGCCCCTTGCCCAGGCCTGAGGCCTCTGGCAGAGGTGTCAGGCTTGGACAGGGGACCCCCATCTCCCTCTAATCACTTGCTCCACCAACCGCCCAAGTCTGACTCCTCTGACCCAGGCTTCAGGCCTGGGCAGGGGACCCCCAGCACCCTCTGATTGCTGGCTCCGCCCCCCGCCCAAGCCTGATGCCTCTGCCAGAGGAGTTGACCCTCATCACCCTCCAGTTGCCGATCACTGGATCGGCCCCTTGCCCAGGCCTGAGGCCTCTGGCAGAGGTGTCAGGCTTGGACAGGGGACCCCCATCTCCCTCTAATCACTTGCTCCACCAACCGCCCAAGTCTGACTCCTCTGACCCAGGCTTCAGGCCTGGGCAGGGGACCCCCAGCACCCTCTGATTGCTGGCTCCGCCCCCCGCCCAAGCCTGATGCCTCTGCCAGAGGAGTTGACCCTCATCACCCTCCAGTTGCCGATCACTGGATCGGCCCCTTGCCCAGGCCTGAGGCCTCTGGCAGAGGTGTCAGGCCTGGGCAGGGGACCCTCAGCTCCCATCATTCCCGGCTCTGCCCCTGCTACCCACGATCTCTGGCACCGCCCCTGCTAAGACCTAAGGCCTCTGGTGGAGGCATTAGTCCTGGGCAGGAGACCCCCAGCTCCCCGCGATCTCCCGCTCTGCCCCTGCCTAGACCTAATGCCTCTGGCCAAGGCGTTAGGCCTGGGCAGGGGACCCCCAGCTGC
>NW_005361076.1:442696-445416 GCF_000412655.1 Myotis brandtii
TTCAATTTCTTGAAATCCCAATCTCTCTTTTCCCCCCCCTCCCCCCCCCTATCCCGCCCCCCCCCCACACACACACACACTGGTTCTGTTTCTGTGGAGAACTCTAATACACTAGTCCTGAATGTTCTTTTATATGACTAATTAGGCACATATTAATCTAGTGTATTGTGTACAATATTTTTCTGTTACCTAGCTATTAACGTAACATTTAGTGAAAATGAAAATGGTCACAAGATTTGAACTGAGTTAAGGATTGTATTTCACCTTAAATAAATGATTCTGCTTTTATGTCATTCTTATCTTAAAAGGTAAAAGGGATGGAATACTTTTAGATAGAGGATGCTTATGGCTTGAAAATCATGGATGGGCTCTGTTACAGCTCTCAACTCTACTGATTTCATTGGTTTTGGAGCAAGCATAATACACACATGGATATAACCCAACATTTTTACATTTTTAGACTAATATCACAGAAGAATATATATATATGAAATGTTGAGCAAATTATTACTAGTAGAGTGTGCAAATTGAAAAAGAAAAAGCATTACCATTCAACTTACTATATTTATAATTATGTTGTATTTCTTTTGTTTATGTAATTATTTTATAATCTCCTAATGCTGATCACAATTCTGTCTCCTAATACACTTAGCTAAAACTTAAATATCAAATTTGATATTTAAGTTTTAGCTAAGTGTATTAGGAGACAGAATTGTGATCAGCATTAGGAGATTATAAAATAATTACATAAACAAAAGAAATACAACATAATTATAAATATAGTAAGTTGAATGGTAATGCTTTTTCTTTTTCAATTTGCACACTCTACTAGTAATAATTTGCTCAACATTTCATATATATATATTCTTCTGTGATATTAGTCTAAAAATGTAAAAATGTTGGGTTATATCCATGTGTGTATTATGCTTGCTCCAAAACCAATGAAATCAGTAGAGTTGAGAGCTGTAACAGAGCCCATCCATGATTTTCAAGCCATAAGCATCCTCTATCTAAAAGTATTCCATCCCTTTTACCTTTTAAGATAAGAATGACATAAAAGCAGAATCATTTATTTAAGGTGAAATACAATCCTTAACTCAGTTCAAATCTTGTGACCATTTTCATTTTCACTAAATGTTACGTTAATAGCTAGGTAACAGAAAAATATTGTACACAATACACTAGATTAATATGTGCCTAATTAGTCATATAAAAGAACATTCAGGACTAGTGTATTAGAGTTCTCCACAGAAACAGAACCAGTGTGTGTGTGTGTGGGGGGGGGGCGGGAGAGGGGGGGGTAGTGGTGGGAAAAGAGAGATTGGGATTTCAAGAAATTGAAATACATGATTATGACACCAGCAAGTCTGATATCAGTATATCAGCCTGGAAGGCTGGAAATTCTCAGGCAGGTGTGGATGCTATAGTTTTGAGGCAGAACTTCTTCCTTAGGGAAAACCCAGTTTTCAAGAAATTGAAATACATGATTATGACACCAGCAAGTCTGATATCAGTATATCAGCCTGGAAGGCTGGAAATTCTCAGGCAGGTGTGGATGCTATAGTTTTGAGGCAGAACTTCTTCCTTAGGGAAAACCCAGTTTTGCTTTTAAGCACTTGCAATTAATTGGATGATGCCTTTCCACATTATCAAGAATAATCTCTTTTGCTTAAAGTCAATTGATTATAGATATTAACCACAACTACAAAATACCTTCATAGCAACACAATAGATTAGTGTTTGACTAAGTGAGTACTATAGACTAGCCACGGTGATACAAAAAACTAACCATTGCAGTCTATCTCCTGTCAACTTGGCATATATATATATATATATACATGCATACATACCAGGTACATATACATATACATATACATATACATCTTTAACCATACTTAATTTATAAATAAAAAATAGCAATGCCATGCTTCCACCTTATATAATACAATTATCTTGTGTACAAACAAAAATGTGCTAACTTGTTCCCCAGAAGGGGATGTGAAATCCCTGGGTGATGTTCATTCTTGTCCATGATATCACATAACTTCAATGCATATATAATATATATGTGAATATATATATATAATGTATAAATACACACAAACATATTTACAACAAAATAAGAAATAATCATAACAGTTAGTCTTCAGCTCCTTGACTGGTCCCATGATCATAACTTGTATTTATAACTACTGTCTTCTACTATCCATTTCATATGACCTTTGCCCTCAGCAAGCCCCTCAGCAGGTAATGGTTCTTTGCCTAATGGGGTGATCCAAAGATTAATTCATGTAGTGTCTGACTTATTAGTAGTTCTTCCTGATTTGGGCTGTTGGCGTTTTTCATTGACAATAATCACAGAGCATGGCAGTACTAAGAGATGCCCTAAAATACCTCCTGTATTACAGACATACTCTTTTTTACTTTTATTTTGTTGGAGCTTCCAATTTTCCTTTGTTAATTAGGATAAATCAGCCCAATCAGTCCAGTACTTATCTTCTTTGCTTGTTGATTAGAAGACAATTAGGAGCCCCAATTGACCGAATAGCACTCTTAACTTCCAGTTCAATGGAGTTATTATTGTGTCTCTTGGTAAAGCATTGCTTCCTTTGGAATTAAGACATCCAGACCAATAGAGCATAAGGTCCTGGGGACAGGAAACAATACTTTTGCTTGCGTATAACTAGGGGGGGGTATAGCCTAGCCAAAATGATGCATAA
>NW_005361076.1:445595-468354 GCF_000412655.1 Myotis brandtii
AAAATTACCTCAGTCCTACCTATCTGGTCCTGTAGCTGAGTATTTAAAAGGCCACTCCATAATTCTACCAAACCAGCTGCTTTAGGATTATGAGGAACATATTAAGAACAGTGAATTCCTTGAGCGTGGGCCCCATTATTGCTCTTCATTTGCTGTGAAGTGAGTTCCTTGATAAAAAGGAACATCTGTGTGGAAAATCATGATGATGTAAGGTGTTCCATAATTACACATATGGAAGTTAATTTATAGTAATGAACTCCTCATGAGGACATATGTGCAGGATGGAAGTATAGCAGAAGTGGGAACCATGGTCATTTGGCTCCCTTCCTCATGTAAATAATGCTACTATGTACATAGGGGTGAGAATATTCTTTCTGATTGGTGTTTCTGGTTTCTTGGGAAATATTCCCAAAAGTGGGATCACTGGGTCAAATGGAAGTTCCTTATTTAATTTTTTGAGGAAACTTCATACTGATTTCCATGGTAGCTGCACAAGTCTGCATTCCCACCACAGAACTAGGGTTCCCTTTTTTCTACATAGAAAAGGGTTTCCTTTTCTCTACACCCATGCCAGCACTTGTCATTTTTTTATTTATTTATGGCAGCCCTTCTGACATGTGTGAGGTGTTACCTCATTGTGGTTTTAATTTGCTTCTTTCTGATGATTAGTGACTTTGAGCATTTTTTAATATGTCTCTTGGCCAATTGTATGTCCTCTTTGGAGAAGTGTCTATTCCGGTCTTCTGTCCATTTTTTAATTGGATTGTTTGTCTTCCTTTAGTTGAGTTGTATGAGTACTTTACATATTTTGGAGATAACCCTATTATCAGATGATCATTGGCTAATATGTTATCCCATACAGTAGGTTCCCTTTTCATTTTGATGTTGGTTTCTTGCCAAGACTGACCAGCAGACCCTGAGCGACGGATGAATAGATTACTCTGTCACACATTTCTGTAAAAGAGAGGTTAAGGGGCCAGTTGGCATTAGTCACCAAAACAGCCTCTATTACCTGCCTCCTTAGGCTTTTATTGTAACAACAGCTGGACTAAAATTAACCTCTAGATATAATGAGCATTGTAAGTATCCTTGAAAAAGCACATGCTTCTATAAGGTTGAGTCTTAAAGACTAACCATAGAGATTCCAGCAAAATACCTGGGGGCTTGGACTTGTTTGGAAAAGTCAAGGCAGGGGCTGCCACCTTTGGCAAGGTCCCCTCAGAGGCCCTGACCTTTCGGAGAATTCTCCTTACAGACTTTCCAACCAAGTCCTGTGCTTCCCCACAGTTTCTTTTGATGTAGACCCATTTGTTTACTTTTTTCCTTTGTTTTTTTGCCCTAGGAGATGTATCAACAAAAATTCTGCTACAGTAGATGTCTGAGATTTTACTGCCTATGTTTCTTCTAGGATTTTTATGGTTTCATGTCTTACATTTAAGTCTTTTATAAATTTTGAATTTATTATTGCATATGGTGTAAATTTGTGGTCTAGCTTCATCTTTTTGCATGCATCTGTCCAGTTTTCCCAACATCATTTGTTGAAGAGATTATCTTTACTTCAGGGCTTGTGCTTCTGACTGTGATAGAGTAGCCTGTGTGTGAAAAAAAGAAAAGAAACATGTTTGTGAAAAAAGAGATATTCAAACATGTGCTTTTATAGGTATCTCATTGGATTACCACTGAATCCTATAGATGCAATTCTTGGCATTAAGCAAAATGCTATAAATCTAGTCAAGTGCCACTCTTTCAAGGAAGTAGAGCCAGAAGAAATTTTTGCAGTCTCAATAAAAAGAAGGATACACAAATATTGAAGTGTGTGGCTACCAAGGCCACCAGGGCTTGAGAGGCCAACATCCCTAATGAAAAAGAAAGAGCACCCATAACCGGTTTGGCTCAGTGGATAGAGTGTCGGCCTGCGGACTAAAAGGTCCCAGGTTCGATTCCAGTCAAGGGCATGTACCTGGGTTGCAGGCAGATCCCCAGTAGGGGGTGTGCAGGAGGCAGCTGATCGATGTTTCTCTCTCGTAAATGTTTCTAACTCTCTATCCCTCTCCCTTCCTCTCTGTAAAAAATCAATAAAATATTTTTAAAAAAAAAGAAAAAAGAAAAAGAAAGAGCAAAGTGTAAAGTCAAGTTTCACTTGAAGGCATTTGCATAATTATTAAGCTATTTCAGGGCCAAAGGCAGAGAAATGAAGCTGAAAGCTGCTAAAATCTGAGTAGTGGAAGTTTCAACAATTTCCTGATGTTAAGGTGACACAATTGATGTTCAGAACGCACCAAGGAAGAAGGGGTCCTAGTAAATGCCCTAAACTTTCAATTGGAACCAAAAGTATAATGAGCCTATCAGAAACTGCAATCCAGTATAAGTTTTCTAATCATCCTTTACTTAGTTTATCATGGTATTGTGTAGTAAACACACTCTACAGGAAAATATAGAAAATACTATTGGCCTGGTGCATGAAATTCGTGCACGGGGGAGGGGGTGTTCCTCAGCCTGGCCTGCACCCTCTCCAATCTGGGACCCCTCAAAAGATGTCCTACTGCCAGTTTACAGGGATCGGGCCTAAACCAGCAGTCAGACATCCCTCTCGCAATCTGGGACTGCTGGCTCCTAACCACTCACCTACCTGCCTGTCTGCCTGATTGCCCCTAACCACTCTGACTGCTGGCCTGCTCAGCCCCAACTGCCCCCTGCCGCCAGTCCGCTTGCCCCCAAATGCTCCCCACCAGTCTGATCACCCCCAATTTCCCTCCATGCCAGTGTGCTCGCCCCCAACTGCTTCCCGTGCCAGCCTGCTCACTCCAAACTGCCCTCCCCCGCTGTCCTGATCACCTCCAACTGACCCCCACTGATGGCCTGCTTGCCACCAACTGGCTCCCCTGCTGGCCTGCTCACTCCCAAAGGCCCCACCCCCTACCAGCCTGATCACCCACAACTTCCCTCCCCTCTTGGCCTCTAACCGCCTCTACCTCGGCCCCGCCACCATGGCTTTGTCCAGAAGAATGTCTGGAAGGTTTCCTGGAAGGCCTCCCAGTCTAATTAGCATATTACCCTTTTATTAGTATAGATAGAGGCCTGGTGCACGGGTGGGGGCTGACTGGTTTGCCCTGAAGGGTGTCTCAGATCAGGGTGGGGGTTCCCTTGGTGCGTGGGGTGGCCTGGGTGAGGGGCCTCTGGTGGTTTGCAGGTCAGCCATGTCCCCATGGGTTGAGGGTCCCCGCTGCGGGTGTGTGGCCATCCTCAGTGAGGAACTGAGGGCTGTTTTCAACCTGGCCACACCCCCTTCAGGGTGGGGGTCCCTGCTGGGGTGCCTGGCCAACCTGGGTGAGGGGCTGATGGCTGTTTGCAGGCTGGCTATGCCCCCCAGTGGGTACCCTCACCCCATGAGGGTGTAGCCAGCCTGGGTGAGGAGCTGATGGTTGTTTTCAGGATGGCCACACCCCCTTTATGGTGGGGGGTTACCACTGGGATGCCCGGCAAGCCTGGATGAGAGAGAGGCTGATGGCTGTTTGCAGGCTGGCCATGGCCCCCAGTGACCCAAGCTCCCAACCCCTCCTTTTTTTCTTTTTTTTTCTTTTTTCAGAACCTCCTTGAGTGGAGGGAAGCAGGTATCTGGGATTTATTTATCTTCTATAATTGAAACTTTGTAGCCTTGGCTTCCTCCATCTCCGGGGGCAACCCAAGCCTCCTGCTTGCTCCAGCTCCGTGCCAGCCGCCATCTTGGTTGGGTTAATTTTCATACTTGCTCCTGGTTGGCTGGTGGGCGTGGCTTGTGGGTGTAGCAGAGTGACACCAATTTGCATGTTTCTCTTATTAGTGTAGATAGTGTCGAAATTTACAAATGCGCATCAAAATAAACACTCTCATTACCCTTTATGATTATATAATGGGATTGAAGATAATATGGGAAAATTTGAAAGATGAGGAACTTCAGTACAAGACACTTCAGGCATTAGTTGATGAGTTTCACACTATTGAAGCAATTTTAGATGACAGTCTCTTATGCCATTAGGAAATGCTAGAAAAGTAATTGGTTTATGACTTTAAGGCCCATTATAGATAAGATAAGGTTTACTAAAGGATAAACAGACAATACTATAATTACTAGTAATTTCTGATGTGGTTGAAGTATGGAGTGGGAGTGGCATAAAGCATTGTGGGTGTAATCATTCTATTTAGTCAGTTGATAATAGGCAGGTAAATGATCTGTGGATTACCTTAACAAACCAAACATTCATGTCTTTGTATTTCTCAACATGAGAAACTCCATACTGTACAGTGTAGAGGGATATTAGAATAAGCATGTTAGCCAAAAAAGCAGAGCAGGGAAATATTGGTTGCATGCCCAGACTTGAACAGGCAGAAACTGGATTTTAAACCTGGTACAAACCAGAAATATCTCTTCTAGAAGTCATGATTCACAGATTCAAAAAAAGTTCATGGCAGGAAATAGAATCAATATCAATCTAACATATTGGCACCATGGCATATGAATAAGCCACATCCCTGGTCAACTGTGAGCTTTAGTGTTCAGTGAGTCAAATTAACAGAAGAAGGGAAAAGAAATGGAAGAATGTACTTAACTAGAGAAAGTACGCTTTTAAGATTTTAACTCATCCTGACCAAGAGTTCTTTGCATTTGGGTTTAGGTTCCAAGATAAGCCATCGAAGATTGGCATATTATTTTCCTCTGCCATTTTCTTTGCTTCTTCTGGGGAAGGATGGCTGAGTGAGTATTGATATGTAATGACATCACTAATTCATCATGATTTTTATTTAACAAAGAGAAATCAAGGATGTCTTTTTGAACCATTTTATACTCTATGTAGCTCATTTTCCATTCCTTTTTTTTCCAAAATCAAATTTTAAGCACATTTAGCCTACTGAATGTGCTTAAATGGGCATTAGTGAGCAGAATATTGAGAAAGGAAATATTTTCTTTCCATCCACTCATGTTGACTTTAAAGATAAAGTCACACTAAACCTCTAGGCACTTACAAATGCATAAGAATGTATTTTATTTTCAGAGTTATGAGAGATTATAATGCACAGAATCAAATTTATGTTTCATCTTATGTATGAAATTTCAGGTCCCTTCTCATTCAGGGGGTTAAAAATTACATCTCAAAAGAAGAATGTGGCATAATTTATCACTTTTAGAACCTTAAACTCAAGGAAAAAGAATAATAACTCTTAACCAAGAAAATATCTAAAAATATAAAATTTGTAACAGTTTTTCCCTGCTGGAAGGAGAACACTTTGGATTTTAAAATTATAAATTAAAATGTATTTAATATATGTATAAAAATCTAGTATGGGTCAATCCAATTTAATAGATAATGGAAAGATGCTTAATAATTATATACTATGCTTTAGGTAAAAATTAGAGTTTGAAACCAAAGATAAAATATAAGCAAATAAATGTATGTCCCTTAGAACAAAAATACCTGTAAATGGTTGAACCTAACACAAGTTTTACAAAGAAAACTAGTACGAAATTAAAAAAAAAATAATATATACAATGACCACAGTATAATTTATTAAGAAGTAGGTTCTAAGATCAGGCATAGTTCTAAGCATAAAACATGTAACAGATATGTAAATAAATACATAATTTAGGTAAGTGCTATAATAGAAATAAAATACTTTTATTCCCATTTATAAAACACACAAAATATACTAGAAATGCAGAAAACATTATCATACATACATTATCTTCATTTTGTAGGATATAAGATTTAATAAATTAGTTTATTGGTTTTTTGTTTCCTACAAAATACTATCTTATCATACTTCTTACAAGTATGAAGAAACCATGAAGAAAAATTCAGACCAAAAAAGCAATATTCAAAGCCTCATGGAAATCTTAGTAAAGAATTGAAATATCATCTGTCCCGTTGCTCTTTCAAAAACTATTTTTTTATAAAATTCAAGTTAATAGTCTCAATGTTAATGTGTATAGATATTTAAAGGAATGAAACATCAAAATGAATATGCAAACAGAAATATGAAAAATAATTGCAAATGGCCAGGAAGAAGAGTAAGAATGTCAGTTCAACAGTAATTTTTAAGCACTAACAAATATTTCCACAATCTATGACCTGATGCCATAGATATGTTATGGATTAATAGGCTTAATGTTTTTATAATACTGAAACCTTTAACATTTTTGGGTTATTGTATAGAAAGAAAGCAATTATATTCTGCCACTGCTATCCTTCTGTGTTTATAGCAAAAACTAAAATGTATAAAAATACTGTCCTATTAGGAAGAAAAAAAAACTTCTTTCAAAAAAATATATCACTTTCAAGTTATATCAATATCAGGGCACATCCAGAGAAAGAGTTCCTGGGTATTTGTAAGATGTCTGAATTTTTTTGAATAAATGTTAAACTTTTTAATGTCTATACAAAAAACACTGTTCTAATCTAAGGGCAAAAAAATAAATTCAGGGGAAAATGACAAGATCTGAATATATTAACTTTATCAGGCTTAGCCAACCATCTCCTATGCATCATAGAAAGGAGTCTAGAGTATTACAAATGAGTGTCTCTGAATAATGAAGACACTAATTAAACATCTACAGGTTGTAACTCCATCTGCTCTTTTGTTCAATTTGTCATGTTAGTTAAATGGTGGAACAAGAGTCAAGGGGTGATGAGGGAAAACTGCTCTAAACCAGCCAGGACAGTTCTATTTGTACAATTTTATATAATAAGACCAAGAAATGTCTAAATAGGAAGGAAAATTGATAATGTATCTTGAAAAGTTTTACTTTCCAAAGGATATCATCTGTAGGAATTTTGTTCCTAGTTAATAATGCATCACTCACATACAGATTCTAGATTTACCCAATAGCAAATACAAAAGAAAGGAAACAAAAAAATGAATTAGTAATCTTCCATTGTCAATTAATTTTACTGGACTTTTTTCTAAGACTTTCACAACAATCATGACAGTGATATACAGAAAACTATTGTTCAAGGTTAAATTAATTGGTTGATTTTATGGGGAAATACTTATTTAGCAACAGATATGTCAGGAACAATTAAGATACAAGGTCTTAGCAATGAATAAAACAAATCCATGAGGAGCTGACATTCCAGGTCAGACAGGATAGACAGCAAAAATATATAAATAAAATATAATGTGTTATAATTAGTACTACAGTGAAAAAGAAAACAGGAAGAAATGGGGGAGGCATTACATCTAGAATAGAGCTACCAGAGAAGCCTTCCAAAGAGGGAGGCATTTTAGCAAAACTGCAAGGAAATGAGCGCGAACCATTTTATAACTAGAGGCACGGTGCACAAAATTCATGCACTGGGGGTGTCCCTCAGCCCAGTCTGCACCTTTTCCAATCTTGGACTCCTGGGGTCTAAACTGGCAGTCAGACATCCCACTCACAATCCAGGACTGCTGGCTCCCAACCGCTGGCCTGCCTTCCTGCTTGGTTGCACCTAACTGCTTCTGCCTGACAGCCTGATCACCCCTAACCACTCCCCTGCCAGCCTGATTGATGCCTAACTGCTCCCCTGCCGGCCCGATCACCCCCAACTGCCCTCCCCTGCAGTCCTGGTCCTCCCCAACTGCCCTCCCCTGCTGACCTGATTGCTCACAACTGCCCTCCCCTGCCAGCCATCTTGTGGTGGCTATCTTTTGACCACATAGGGGCGGCCATCTTGTGCAAGGGTGTGATAGTCAATTTGCATATTACCTCTTTATTATATAGGATTAAAGAAGGAGAATTATTGACAGAGGACACTAAAAGTATAAAAGCCCAGAAGTGAAGTCATCCCTGGTTAATGATGTCCAACAAGATCAGTGTGGCTGAAGAAAGGTAAATAAAAGAAAGCCTTTGGGAATGAGATCAAAGATATATAGGATTTAAACTCAGTCTTGTAAAACATTTGCAAGGATTGAGTCTTTTAATCTACCTGAGATGACAAGCTACAGGTAGGTTTTTACTACAGACTAACTTGTTCTTAAAGTTTCAACAGAATACCTAGGTATTGAGAGTAGGCGTAGCTTGTAGAAGAAAGAGCAAAAGCAAAAATAACTACTTAAATTATATTTATATATTTATTTACTTATTTTTGTTGAAAGTTTTACATATGTCTCCTTTATCCCCATTGACCCCCCCTATTGTCTGTGTCCATTGGTCATTGTCATATGCATGGATACAAGTCTTTTGGTTGATCTCTTACACACCCCCCACCCTCCCCTGCCTTCCCTCTGAAGTTGGACAGTCTATTCGATGCTTCTATGTCTCTGGATCTATTTTTTCCATCAGTTTATGTTGTTCATTATATTCCTCAAATGAATGAGATCATGTGATATGTATCTTTCTCAAACTGGCTTATTTTGTTGAGCATAATGGTCTCCAAGTTTGTCCATGCTGTTGCAAATTATAAAAGTTCTTCCTTTCTTACAGCAATGTAGTATTCCATTGTGTAGATGCACCACCGGTTTTTAATCCACTCATCTTCTGATGGGCATTTAGGCTATTTCAAAATCTTAGCTATGGTAAATTGTGCTGCTATGAACATAGGGGTGCATATATCCTTTCTGATTGGTGTTTCTAGTTTCTTGGTATATATTCCTAGAAGTGGGATTACTGGATCAAATGGAAGTTCAATTTTTAATTTTTTGAGGAAACTTCATACTGTTTTCCACAATACCTGCACCAGTCTACATTCCCACCAGCTGTGCACGAGGGTTCCTTTTTCTCCACATCCTTGCCAGCACTTGTCATTTGTTGATTTGTTGATGGTAGCCATTCTGACAAGTATGAGATGCTAACTCATTTTTGTTTTGATTTGCATCTCTTAGATGATTAGTGACTTTGAGCATGTTTTCATATGTCTCTTGGCCTTCTGTATGTCTACTTTGGAAAAGTATCTAGGTTCTTTGCCCATTTTTAATTGGTTTATCTTCCTTTTGTTAAGTTATATGAGTTCCCTATAAATTTTAGATATTAAACCCTTATCAGATGTAAGATTGGCAAAGATGTTCTCCCATGCAGTAGACTCCATTGCTGTTTTATTGATGGTTTCTTTTGCTGTGCAGAAGCTTTTTATTTTGATGTAGTCCCACTTGTTTATTTTCTTTTTAGTTTCCATTGCCCTAGGAGCTATATCAGTAAAGAGATTTCTATGACATATGTCTGATATTTTGCTTCCTATGGATCCTTCAAGATTTTTATGGTTTCCCATGTTATCTTTAAGTCTTTTATCCATTTTTCATTTATTTTTGTGTATGTTTTCAGTTAGTGATCTAGTTTTATTTATTTTTTGCATGAATCTGTCCAATTTTCAATTATTGAAGAGACTGTCTTGACTCCATTGAATCCTTTTGCCTCCTTTGTCTCCTATGTGGTCTATCACGTTTTTTGATTTGATGATATTGTACCAGCCTTGTATCCACAGAATTAATCCTACTTGGTTATGGTTTATAATCTTTTTAATGTATTGCTGGATGCATTGAGTAGATTGTATATTCCTTAGCTTTGGGGAGAAATGTTCAGTAGATGTGAATTAATTCCATCTGATCTAGTGAGTCATTTAGGAATGCTGTTTTTTTGCTGTTTTTTTTTTTTTTTTTGTCTAAAGGATTTATCCAGTGATGGCAATGGGGTATTAAAATCCCCTACCCTGACTGTATGATCTCTCCCTTGATATCTTCCAGAAGGTTTTGTTTGTTTGTTTGGTTGGTTGCTTGTTTGTTTTTAATGTATTTGGGTGCTCCTGTATTGGGTTCATATATGTTTACCAGAGTTATATCTTCTTGCTGAATAGATCCATTTAGTATTATGAAGTGGCCTTCCTTATCTCTTGTTGTGACCTTCACTTTGAGGTAAATTTTGTCAAATATAAGTATTGCTACCCCAGCTTTTTTTTTTTTTCATTTCCATTTTCCTGAAAATTTTATCCCATCCCTTCACTTTCAGTCTGGGTGAGTCCGTTGTTCCAATATGGGTCTCTTGTAAACAGTGTATATATGAGTTGTGTTTTCTTATTCATTTAGCTACCCTATGTCTTTTGACTGGAGCACTTAATCCATTTATGCTTAAGGTTATTATTTATAGGTAATTATTTTTTGTCATTTTTTATTCTTTATGCCTGTGTTCCATCTTCCCTTTGTATTTGTTCTTTTTATAAGTCCCTTTAGCATTTATTGCAATGCTGGTTTGGTGGTAATAAATTCCCTTATCCTTTTTTTTGTCTGCAAAACTTCTGATTTCCCCTTCAATTTTTTATGATAGCCTTGCTGGATAGAGTATTCTTGGATTCAGTCCCTTGCCTTGCATCACTTTGTATACTTCATTCCATTCCCTTCAGGCCTGTTGTGTTTCTGTTGATAAATCAGTTGATAGTATAATGGGAGATCCCTTGTAGGTAACTTTATGTCTCTCTCTGGCAGCCTTTAATATTCTTACTTTGTCACTGATGTTTGCCAATTTGATTACAATGTGTCTTGGTGTTGGTCTTTTTGGGTTTATCTTATTTGGGACCCTGTGTGCTTCTTTGACTTGTGTGAATTTTTCTTCTGAAATTCAGGGTAGTTTTCTGTCACTATTTCTTCAAACAGGTTTTCTATTCCTTGTTCAGCTTTCTCTCCTTCTGGCATCCCTATTATGTGGATTTTTTTTTGTTTTGTGTTGTCCCAGAGCTCCCTTAGGCTCTGCTGCTTTTTCTAAGTTTTTTATCCAGTTGCTGCTCTGCTTGGGTGTTTTTTTCTACCTTGTCTTCTAACTTGCTGATTCAGTCCTCAGCTTCTAGTCTACTCTAGAAGCATCCATTGTGCTTTTTATTGCAGCTATGTCATTCTTCATTTCCTTTTGAATCTTACAAATGGTGAATTTCTCATCCAGTCTTTTCAGCACCCTTATTACCATTACTCTGAATTCTTTATATGACATATTGCTTGCCTCCATTTCATTTATTTCCTTTTCTGGTGCTTCCTCCTTTTCTTTCATATGGGGGTTGTGTCTTTGTCTCTCCATTTTTGCTGTTTCTTTCTGATTGTTTCTATGTATTAGATCAAATTGCTATGCCACCCAGATTTTATGAATTTTTCTTATGTAGTAGATGTTCTGTGGGACACAGTGGTTTAGTCTCTCAGGTCTTCTTGGCTGGATATTCTAGGTATTCATCTTACTTGAGATATTTGGGTTATCTTGTTGTAGTTGGGTATTAAATGTTATTGTCCTGTTCATGGATGGAGTCTCCTCTCAGAGTGTCCGTTTATGTGGCTCGTGTCTCTACCCTATAGTGACAAGCATTATGGAGGTGCTGATTGAACTGCAGAAAATACAACACAAGACACGAAACCAAAAGGAACAAAATACAAATGTACTCAAGACAACTATAACTCCAATAGAAGTGACCACCAGAGAAAAGAGAAGTAGGAGAGAGAAAGGAGAGCAAAAATTATAGTGAGAAAAAAGAAAGAATATTGGGAGACAACACAACAAAACAAACAAATAAACCAAAAAGGGCAAGTAAAAAACACCCAGAAGAAGAGGAAGGGGTGGAATCTGTAGAGGCAAAGCTTAAATACAGAAAATAAGGTTAAGAAATTGGATAAATAGGGGAAGGACCACGGTTTAGTATAGAGGAGGGAGAAAGAGAATGAGTGGCTAAGAGTAAAAGATAAAACAAAATTATTTATATATTTATTGAAAAGGAGAATAGAGGAGAGAGCAGATAGGCCTGAATTTAAGAATTGAAAATAATTTTAAAATTAGGAGCAGAAAAGAGCAAAGGAGGAGAGGGGGAAAAAAAGAAAAAAATTGAGTAGTGCAGAAAGAGAAAAGAGAAGGGGAAATGAAGTAGGGAAGAGGAAATTACATATATGAATAAGCCAACAGAGAATACAATAATAATAATACATCAATAAAACAGATAAAGAATATTACTTTTTAGCAAGGGGTAAATGAAAGAAAAGCTAAAGTGGGGAAAGGAGAGGAAAAACAGGATGAAAAAGGGAGAAGTGATGAAGAAAAAGGAAAAAGAAAATAGAATAACAATAAAAATTATAAAATGATAAAAATATAATACTAAAAAATTAAAAAGAAAATGAAATAAATAAATAAATAAAATAAATAATAAATAAATAAGTAAAATGTTGTTTGCTTCAGCCATGTTTTAATGCCCCATGTGGGCTGGTTTAGGACCACACTCTTCTGTTCTGTCTGCCAATTCTGGTCTCCCTGTTAGGTATTTAGGTGCTGACCACTATCTGGCACTGTCTTTGGAGATCCACTTCTTCTCTGCTTGTGTCTTTCTCCATAGGCCTTTGCTGAAAGCAGGCAGGATCAATCTTCCTGCTTTGCCTGTCTGCCAACTGTCAATCTTAATCACTTAATCATCTGTTTCTGTCAGGGCTTTAGGTGGGGTTGGTGCTATTCCACTATCCATGGATCAGATGGATGTATTTTTCCAGACTCTGGGTGACTCCTCCACAATTGGCCCAAAATATTACTCTGGCCTTGGTTGATGAGAGATCCTTGTATGGAGACCAGTGTGGTTGGCTTGCAACCTGAAGCTTTTATCAATCTGATTCCCAGAATAGTGGAGCAGACCAGCCCCTCTATCAACCAAGCCACTGAGGGCTCTCTGGGGCTATTCAGAGCCTTTGTTTCCTTTGTATAGCTCAAAAGGCAGGCAGGGTGTGGCAGGTTGTATTCCCTGCCTTGAGACCACTGAGAGGGACTAGCTCCTCTGGGGAGAAATGACCGCTTGGGTTTGGAGAGTTAGGAAGAGTCTTGGCCATGTCTCATTGCCCTGCCTCCCTTCCTAGCCTCTCCTCTGGTTCTACAAATTCGTGATTCTCCTTCACCAGAGCTCTGGGTGAATTTTTGCAGCTGAAAAGTCCTATATGCTGGGTTTATTGAATAAAATCAAAGACAAAATGAAAGCAAAACAACCATGAAACTGCAAGTTTCTCCACGCGCCCCACCCCCCCATCCCAGCACCATGCTGCACGGGCACTTTTCAGGCTGTCTTTCAGGGTGCAGCCCTCCGAAGCTGTGGTCCCAGGTCTAGATTCTCTGGGTGTCAGCAGGTCTGCAGGGTTTCCTTTTCACAATTGGGTATTACACTTGTCACCAAGGGATGCAGCTTTGGTGCAATGAGCCTTCACCTCACCCTCTTGGCCAGGGGGCTGGGCGTCCCCTTCCAGTCCAGATCCCCACTCCTACCATTCTCCAGGCATCCTCTGCCCTTCCTTATTGAAAATTGTCTCCTCAGTTGTGTCTAATTTGTTAACTCTGGGTGGATGTTCTCTGATTCAGTTGCTTTTCCAGGCTGGCCCTTGAAGGAGGTGCACAACACGTCTGCTTCTTTGGCTAACACTTTCTTCTCTCCTGCTTAAATTTTTATTCTTGAATTTTTATGAGACATTATACAATTCGAATACAGAGTGAGGCAAAAGTAGATTTACAGCTGTGAGTATGCAAAACAGTTTATTGTTATTATTATTTTAAGTATTATTATTTATTAATTATTGTCTTATTTTCTATATGAAAAACTGTAAACTTACTTTTTCCTCACCCTTTATTGAATGTAATAAATCTAGAATATTTTTATGGTTACATAAAATTTGAATATTAGATAAATAGAACAGAACATCTTCTTAGGGAGTTACATATATTTTGAACATTGTATGAAATAGTAGACAACTGGTTGGTTGGTTGTTTAAACTATTTTACAATATGGAAACTAAGTATCATCACTGCTATTGGTTGAATGATATGAACACATACATATGTATATGCACTATGCATGTGGAATTAGCAATTGAAATAATCCAGGGGGATTATGTTGGTGGCTCAGTTTAGAAATGGTGACAGGATTTTCTGATATATTTGAAACAGTGGTATAAGAGAAAGAGAAGATTCAAGGAAGGATGACTCTAAGATTTAGGACTGAATAACTAGTATGAAGTTGTTATTAACCGATAGGGGGAGAGCTGTGAGAGGAGCAGTTTAGAAGGGAGAAATTCAACAGTTCTAATTTGGACTTGTTGACTGCAAGATGCTGATTACATATCTAAGTGCAGATGTTGAAGAATTGGTTGAATATATAAGACTTTCACGGGAGAAATCTAAAGGCCAAGCTGGAGGTACCCATCAGTATACAGTTTGTTTATAAAACCATGAAGTTAGATAAGATCACAAAGATTATGGTGGAAGGAGGATGGACAGCAAAAATGTTCCAGGGAAACTAAGAATAGAGCTTAGCACAGAGCAGGCAAAAACAAGAACAGCAACTACAATAACAAAACATTTTAAAGAATGAAAGTATGAATGGGTGGATGGTGGATGGATTGATGGATAGATGGATGAATATTGGAGGCTGAGTTTTGATTGCCTCATTAATTTGGCTTGATCTGGCTGGCTAACTATTTTTCTTCTCCACTCACAATTTTTCTGAGTCCCTCCTGAAGGATTTCTCTGAAAGAAAAAGTATTTTCTTATATTTTCCTTCAATGATAGAAGGGAAAGGCACATGTCAACATTTCAGTAGAGATTGAGAATGCACACTTCTCATTTGAAAAACTAACTAGTAGTGAAACTTAAGCGAATTATCGTCATACTCTTGCATGTAGCATTGATTTGAATGACACCTCTCAGGCTTTGAAGCTGCTGGTGTTATGTCACCAATGACCAAATTTATGGAATGTAACTTCATATCTATGTAGTGATTTAAAAAGCCAAATGCATTTTCTAAAAGTTCAAATTTTGCTTCCTTATGGGATTGATGAGATCCTAAACCAAAGTTGTGACATTTTCATTATACCTTCCTTCACAACTTATCTCCCACCTCACTGGTTAGCATTACCCCAAAGTAATTACAGATGCTATGCATATTTTCCTAATTTCTCCAGTATTCAAGAATCACATACTTATCAAATGCCCAAATGGTAATGTAAGCCCTCATGCTAGACTTTGGAACATCAGACTTTACCAGATTCTCTTTGCAGTGATTTTATAGAGATCCCAAAGGTATTCTTGCATGTTCCACAAAGAAGTCCTGACTTTGGGTTGTCACTTTTTGGGTTTCTACTTCTCTAAATTGTAAATCACCTATTGACTTGATACTGATTTTCCCTGATCTGTTATTGCTCCTCTCCTATTGCTTTTTTTCACCCATGGTCCCATGTTTAGATTTTTATTTCCTAAAGCAGAATTGTAAAATAGATGTCTGTGAAACCTTACTAAAGACTTGGGATAGGATCACTACCACCACCACCACCAACAGCAACAATAACACAGCCAACTTAAAACTGTACATACAGTATGACTGCTTCCCAAATGCATTCGCCAAGGCACTCCACATGTTTCCTAAATAAATCGCTTTATCCTAAGCTCTCAGTTTGACACAACATTACAGAAGCCATCTTGATTCCTCCACATGAAAGAGTAGTCTTCACTTATAATCTTAGAAGGAAAAAAAAGAGAGATAAAATGTAATTAGTTTTTTAAAAAAAACATGACTTCAAGTTCTCAGAAAAATTTACTTTGCAAATAATGAAGATAAAATTGATTGGGATTTTCTTATATTTTGACATAAAGTTGAATCATAAAAGTTTTTTTTTAATTCAGATGTTTATTCTCAAATCCTACATATTGAATCAGAGTGGTAGGTTGTCAGTATGGTGCAGGATCTTTTCACATAGAGACACAGTCTCTCCTTCAGCAGTAACAGTCAAATCTGATCATTAGTTCAGCTCCAGAAAATGCAAGGGAATGTGACATTTTTGGAAGAACAGACACCCTCAGCCTCCTGATAATCCATCTTGGATTTTATTTAATTATGTATATTAACCAATAATCATGTTGGCTGTTTATATATCATTACACTAGGACTGTCATATTCCATCAAATATTTTCTTAGTTCTCTTGGAAGCCACTTGGATATTGCAATAACTGTACCCACTTGTGACTGGTAAGGACCTCAGTCTGGCCTGATATGTTGGATTTCTATCTTTACCATTGCTACCAGAGAGGTCAGTTCTACAACAGAATCGTCTATCATCATCTCTGCCCTTTAGGACAGCCAATACTGAATTCCTCCATGATGGTCTTGCCTCTCCTACAGGTTCATTCTTTATCACTTTGGAAAACGGAGTATACTTTAGGCTTTCCCTTGACATTTAGTCATCTGGTGGGTTTTCCAACCTTAGGATGTTTATCTAACCTGCCCATTTCTCTGAGCCTTTTGATCCTTTGTCCCACTCTCTGTCACAGAACTTCAGTCATTTTTACTTTGCTTAGTGGGGCCCTTCACTTTTTCCAAGATACCAAGAGCCATGTTTGTAGCATGTTGATACCTTTACTGGGAGTCCTTAATAGGGTATTGAAATCCTTTATCACAAGATAGAGTTTACTAGTACATATTTATAAAATTCACATTAACCAACTTCATGTTCTTCTCCTTGATGTAAAATCCTCAGTATCTAGTCCATACACATTCTCCTTGTTGCTTCTAGCATATATTAGCCAGTTCCTTCAACAAATAATTCCTCTCTTCTTCGCACAAGCCCAGAACATTTCTAGACAAATTATGTTGGAATATGACTCTTGCTATATTGCAGTTTCCGGGAAAGAATGTGGCAAGGTAAGTGCCCTAGGAAGGAAATCATTTGAGGTCTTTGCATCATCTTAAATTAAGAAAGGGGGGTGCACACATTTCTAGAAAGGAGGAGTGGAACAATTTTCAGGCTTATTTGCTACCCCCATCTTTCCTTTTTTGGGCCTTACTTTGGCATATAAAACCTGCTGAGGATGAAAATTCAACCTCTGATGCTTCATGACTCATAGAATTAGTCCAGAGATTAGTCTGCTCTGTCTGTTCTTTGGCTGTAATAAATTAGTCTTCTTAAATACCTTCAAAGTTATTCTGTTTTTCACAATTTTCCTTGAATTGGTGACTAGTCTCTCTAAGCCTGTTGTTATCTCTTTTCCAGGAATCATTAGTACACAGCAGCAGCTACTCAATTTCATAATATTTATGGAAAATTTTTCTCACACCTCTTAAGCAGCAGATATTTCACCTGCATGGGTGTTCTGTTCTGCCAATATCCTATTTATGCTTACCATTGGTAAAAATTTTAACAATTATACTTTTACAGCATGTTAGAGGATAACCATAACAGCTAAACTCTACCTTCTAGTAGTGTTTATATCTGCTTGCCTGCTGGCCAGCATGTAACATATTCCTACAATCCCTTATTAGATTTAGCTTCCTAGGACCGTACTTGGTACTAAATGTCTTAGAGATAGTTCCCAGGAAAGAGCCTATGGTAATGATAATTATGAGCAAAATATCTGTTAAGATATCTTTTGGTAGATACCCCTGTTGGGAACATGTTCCTGCAAGTAAATATAGAAAGAAGGACTGAGTAGAGGAACAAAGTGACAAATGAACAAAGGGAAACCTTAGTTGAAACCTCAGTTAATATTATAAAGACCTCTGGAGCTAGATGTGCCCTCAACATTGTAATAAATTGAGGAAAGGAGGCAAGGCTATTTTTATCACCATATAATCCAGTCATTGACTAAGGAATGCTTCCTGAGAGGGGGGGGTCTAATCTTGTACATTTCCCTGATGTTAAATTCAGTTCCCTGTGAGTTACAGGGTTACATGATTTGGCAGCTCATATTCTCAGCATCTCAGATGAGGATGCCTTGACAATGAAGACAAGGCTTTGGTGAAACACCACACAGTTCACTACATATACTATTATTATTATCATACATAGTAACACCCATAATAAAAATAATATTAAAATAGTTATTGCTAATCATTTGTGATGGTTAATTATATCCATCCATTTGTCTAAGCCAAGGAGTGCCCAGATTAAACATTATTTCTAGGTGTGCCTGTGAAGGTCTTTCCAGATGATATTAGCATTTGAATTTGACTCAGTAGATTGTTCTCCCCAATGTGGGTTGACATCATCCAGGCCACTGAAGATTTGGATAGAACAATAAGACAGAAGAAAGAAGAATTCACTCCTTTTTACTTTCTGCCTGCCTGGTTGAGCAGGGACATTGCTTTTTCTCCTCCTCTTTGACTGGGATTTACATCACTGGCTCTTCTGGTTCACAGACCTTCAGACACAGGCTTTAAATTATACTATCAGCTTTGCTGGGTCTCCAGCTTGCAGATGGCAGATCATGGGACTTTTCAGCCTCCATAATGAGTGTTATGGTGTGAGCCAATTCTTAAATATCTTCATATAAATAATTTTAAAAGCTTGCTTGGCTGGCTTGGCTTAGTAATTGTCTACCTATGAACCAGGAGGTCATGGTGCGATTCCTGGTCAGGGCACATGCCCAGGTTGCAAGCTCAATCCCCAGTAGGGGATGTGCAGGAGGCAACCAATCAATGATTCTCTCTCATCGTTGATGTTTCTATCTCTCTCTCCTTTTCCCTTCCTCTCTTAAATCAATAAAATTATATTTTTAAAAAGTAGTAGAACCAGGTTGGGGGGGGAGGATAAGAGATCAACCAAAGGACTTGTATGCATGCATATAAGCATAACCAATGGACACAGACAGTAGAGGGGTGAGGGTATGTGCTGGGGGGTGAGAATGGCCAGGGAGAGGTCAATGGGGGGGAAAAGGAGACATATATAATACTTTAAACAATAAAAAATTTAAATTTTTTTTAAAAGTACTAGAACCAATTATATTATATAAAGTCTCCCTTGGGTTGAATGATGATTTACTTTCAACTCTTTGTTAAAATGTTAGTGATCCATTAAAAAAAAAAAAGAAAACCTGTATGTTCATGTTGACCAATGTCACACCAATAAAATTTAATTAAAAATAAGTAAAAATAAATTAAAAAAGAGAAAAAAGCAATTTTATGTTAGATTTTGGAATGTAATAGAAATAAGTTGTTTCCAAACTTCATACATAATATATGTACATTAAAATATTGTATAAATATATATTACAATATATAAAATTTCCTATTGGTTCTGTTTTGCTGGAGAACTCTAATATATCATTTTAGAGTCAGTTACAAAAATTATAGTTCTGTATTCCTAAATATTTCAGTGTGCATTTTTTAGGTCCTAGGAGGTTATACAATACTACAATGATAAATGTCAGAAAATTTCAAATTTATATAATATTATCAAATCTACATTCTATATACTTTATGAAAATTGGCCTAATAATATAATTTATAGCAATTGTTTTGCAATCCAGGATCAGCCATTGTATTCAATGATCATGTCTTTATTCATTTTATTTTATTTTAGCTTGCTAATTCTGTCCTTGCCAGCTTTTCTGAAATTAAATGCCAGAATTTTCTATATTGGAGTATCATGATTCTAAAAATTAAAAAAAATAATAAGATTTAGCACAAAAGCTCTGATTTTGAAGCCCAGTAAATTATTCAAGAATTTAATATACTTCCTGTAATATTTTAAATCTGATATATGTTTCACTTATGTTTCACAATGGTCATTTGGGCAGTTTAGGACATGATAGGTGAGTGTGTGTGTGTGTGGGGGGGAGGGAGGGTGCTCCTTGTTTCTTAAGATTGGAATTACATGACCGGTCTCTCAGTATTGAATAAACACTGGACTTATGGTCTAGTACAGTGATGGTGAACCTTTTGAGCTCAGCGTGTCAGCATTTTGAAAAACCCTAACTTAACTCTGGTGCCATGTCACATATAGAGATTTTATGATATTTGCAAACATAGTAAAACAAAGACTTATATTTTTGATATTTATTTTATATATATAAATGCCATTTAACAAAGAAAAATCAACCAAAAAAATGAGTTCGCGTGTCACCTCTGACACGCGTGTCATAGGTTCGCCATCACTGGTCTAGTAGATCTATATATATAAAAGGCTAATATGCAAAGTGTCCCATCAGGAGTTCGACTGCAGACTGGGAGTTCAATCGCTCGCTAAGACTTGCGCTGACCACCAGGGGGTGGCATGGAACAAAGGAAGGCCCTGGCCAGCAGCCAGCAGCCGGGGCAGGAAGGCCCCAGCCAGCAGCCAGAAGGCCCCAATCAGCCCTG
Source organism: Myotis brandtii (assembly GCF_000412655.1). NCBI lineage: Eukaryota > Metazoa > Chordata > Mammalia > Chiroptera > Vespertilionidae > Myotis > Myotis brandtii. The sequence continues at coordinate 465,659 of NW_005361076.1, forward strand.
ATTGCTGGCCAGGAGTAGGGACCCTACCTGTGCTGAATTTCATGCACTGGACTCTATTATCAATATAAATGCTAATTGTGTGTTTTATAGCCATATGAAATCAATGAAGATTCAAAATAAATTTAGGGTGCAACTCAGGAATTGACTATTACAATACGTGCACTTGCAATTAGCAAAGAATGCTTATATGTCTGAATAAACTAAACTGAAAGATGTTCTAGGAGGGTAATTTTCCTCTCATAAGAATGTCTAAACAATTTCCCAACTTTCACTTTGCTTTTCTCATATTTATTTTTAAATTTGACCAACTTTGTTTTCATAGTTGAATAGCATATGAACATTATCATAACCCAAGATAAAAGCTGTTATCTTTTTCTCTCTTTATATCTCCACTCTCTGGGGGGTGGGGGGGCCTGTGTGATGCTGGCCTCCTTATTAAAAGCCATCCTGTAGATAGTCCTGTTTGGCACCAATGAGGAGACATTAGCCTGGATATTTAAAGTAAGGGCAAATTGTTTGTTTTATGTATTATTTTAGATAACTAATCATCATTTGAATTTGATCAACAGAGGATAACCAAATCTTTCTTTTTAAACCTTGTGGCATTGTCATTACCAATATGAAACTTGGAATTTTAATAATATTTTCAAATCTTCCCATATTTACTTGATTTAGAAATTTAGATGATTCTCCTTCTCCAATGCCTTCTGAATCTTTGTCTCTTTATTTCCATCACTTCTCATTCCTTATTTTTTTCACCCAGCCTGTTAAAATTTCTTGTTTATTAACTCCTTTAGAACCACTTATAAATATTTTGTAATGGTTCTTTCTCCCCGAACATAAAATAAAAGACCATAGGAATAACTAGGAGCTATACAATTCTACAGCATTTTTTATCTTGTTTTGTATAGCCTCCTTGGGGCTAGCTACTTTAAATAGTATGGAAAAACACCAACTTTTCAAATAAATTATAAATAATCTCCTGCCAAGTTTAGTTCAAGCCTGCATTAAGGGAAGAGGCCTAGAGTGAAACATTTCAATATTCTCTTTTTGGGTTAACATATTGTGGGGGGAAAAAGGAATGGTTAGAGCAGGACTTTTCAACCTTGGCACTGTTGACATTTGGGACTGGATAATTATTTTGTTGTCAAGGGCCATCCTGTACAATGTAGAATATTTGCAGCCACCCTGGCTTCTACCCACAAGATGCCAGTAGCACCCACTTGTTGTGACAACCAAATATTTCTCAAGTTATTGTCAAATTCTCTTGGGAAAAATTGCCCTTGATTGAGAACCACTGGGTTTGACACATGAAAAAGAAATAATTGGGCTAGTCAGACAGTCAGATGGGTAACTTAGGTCCCAGAAGTTCTAAATATCTTTTAGAGACAGAAGTTGTTAAAATTTTAACAAAAATTAAACTTTATCAGAAATTATTTTGATGAGAAATTAATTTTTTTTTCTCTAGAAGGATGCTGTGAAATTCATCTTGTAAAATCTTTCTGAACTGTTTGGGACAATTCTACTTTCTTAGTTTCATCAAGTCAATATCACCTCTTCAGAAAAAAAAATCTTACAATATTTCCTTTACTATCTTTAATTCAAAACTATAATTTTTTTTACTATAATGGTAATGATAAGTAAGGGGAAAGTAATTTTATAATGCGAACTATATGTATTTCAGTATGCTGGTGCTCAGGTCGATTACACCAGAAAGATAATGAAGAAGTTACTGGCTTTCACTTATAAAGGGAATCACCATATGCAGCAGCTACAAATGCAGACTGAGAGGTGTGCTGTGTTGGCAACTCAGACATGCCAGAAGCATCACTCTGAGTGATGTGCATTTCTGAAATAGCAAGCAACTCGGTAAAATTCTAAACAAAACAATGTACAACTTTCTTTCAATTTTCATAGTAGTGATTGTAGGGACATTCAGTCTATTAAAACCATGTCAAAATTTTGTTTATCTGAAAAAAAGAATCAGGTTGTATAGATATTTATTACCATGTTTTTCACGTTCATGAATGGCAAGTACAGTACTATAAATTTGTGTGGGGTGTGGGCCAGTTATGCATAGTGAAGGATTGTAAGGAGTGCACTCCAATTATTATGAAAAACAAAACTGTACTACATTTTTCCAAAACTATCTCTAGAAGGCAGAACCCTGCTCTAAATTAATCTCTTCAGGGTTCTAATTCTGTTCTGGGTAAAATTCAAGGCTCTTATAATTCTGAATACATTTTACTCTATACAAGTATAATAATAATTAGAAATTCCTACCTTGCCGGTGTAGCTCCGTAGTTGAGCATCAATCCATGAACCAGGAGGTCAGGGTTTGATTCCCTGTCAGGAAGCATGCCCTGATTGCAGGCTTGATTCCCAGTAGGGAGCGTGCAGGAGGAAGCTTGTTGATATTTTTCTCTCATCAATGTTTCTATCTCTATCATTTTCCCCTCCTCTCTTTGAAATCAATAAAAAAAATGCTCCTCACTCATATGTGGAATCTAATGAACAAAATAAAGTGACAAACAAAATAGATCCAGAGACATAAAAGCATGGAACAAACTGTGGAATCTCAGTCTGTTTCTTTCTCATCAATATTTCTATCTCAGAGGGAATGTGAAGGTGGATGGGTGGGAAGAGAACAACCAAAGAACTTTTATACATATACTAGAGGCCCGGTGCACAAAAAT
>NW_005361076.1:468607-480023 GCF_000412655.1 Myotis brandtii
TGGTGGTCAGTGTGTGTCATAGTGACCAGTCATTCCCAGTTGTTCTGCTGTTAGGGTCAATTTGCATATTACCCTTTTATTATATAGGATAGAGGCCTGGTGCATGGGTGGGGGCCCACTGATTTTTCCTGAAGGGTGTCCCAGATCAGGGTGGGGGTACCAATGGGGTGCCTGGCCAGCCTGGGTGAGGGGCTGATGGCTGTTTTCAGGCTGGCCATGGCCGAGGGCTGGAAGCAGATATCTGGGATTTATTTAACTTCTATAATTGAAACTTTGTAGCCTTGGTCCGGCTTGAAACCTGGGTTGCCCCTGGCAACCCATGTTCCCAGCCCCTCCTTGAGCAGAGGCCAGGCCAGCTGGAAGCAGGTATCTGGGATTTATTTATCTTCTATAATTGAAACTTTGTAGCCTTGGTCCGGCTTGAAACCTGGGTTGCCCCTGGCAACCCATGTTCCCAGCCCCTCCTTGAGCAGAGGCCAGGCCAGCTGGAAGCAGGTATCTGGGATTTATTTATCTTCTATAATTGAAACTTTGTAGCCTTGAGTGGAGCTCAGGGCCAGCCAGGGAAGGCGCGAATCTTGGCTTCCTCCATCACCAGGGGCAACCTAAGCCTCTTGCTCACTCCAGCTCTGTGGCCGCCGCCATCTTTATGACAGACTGACAGAGTGAGAAGTGAGGGTGTGACAGTTAATTTGCATATTACTCTTTTATTAGATAGTATGTATAACGTATGGACACAGACAACAAGGTTGTGAAGTCCTGGGCAGTGGATAGAGGCTGGCTAGAAAGGGTGAATGTGGGAAAAAGGGATATATGTAATTCTTTAACAATAAAGATTTAAAAATAAACAAACAAATAAATAAATAAGAAAAATGCAGTATGCTATGTGTATTTTATTTTATTTATTCTATCTGTTTCTTCCCTTTCGTTTGATAAGTTGATTGTAACAATTGATTTCTCCAAGTATAATTGAGTCACAACTAACAGTTTAAAAACACAACTATGGTCATATAGATAGGATTGCTAAACAATCACTATTGCTATAAATTATGTTATTGAGTCAATTATTATGCAATAATAATTGCATAACTTTCATATGGACTGTAGGTTTGATAATAGTATTATATCCATTTGAAATTTCCTGACATTGATCATTGTGTACCTTGAAGGTAACAGTTATGTCTTCCTCAGCCCTGATATTTTACACCAAGTACAGTGCTTTAAACAGAGGACATGATTACTATGTCCACTAAGAAATTTATGATTCTAAAACTTTTTGACACTTTGGAGCTTTTCAATGAGTGAATTAATACAGTCTCTTGTGTATAATATGGTAATTTCATATTAGGCACAGAGAACAGACATGTTTATGAAAAAAAGTAAAAAACTAGGTTTGGGACCATTAATAAAACTTGTAGAAGTTCTGGCTGTTAAGAGAAATCTAGAAAGCAATAATTCTGCAAGAAAATGAAGAATGATGAATCAGAAACTACACATGAATTGACAGTGTAACATGGCAAGAGATCAATAATATTATTTTGTGTGTTTTAAAACCTCACAAATCAAGTATGTTCCCACTGCTCCACAACTGAGCAGTGAATGGCTCATAATCATGACTGATGGTAAAGATTATGATGATAAAGTATATATTAGTGATAATCTGCATTCATTTGAGTTAATTATGATGAATATATGGATTAATAAATTACTCATCAGCCCTAAAATAGCATATTTAGTCATATTTTCCCATATCAAACTTTAAAATTATTTATACGCAAAGATACTAGTATATGCACCCCTATGTTCGTTGCAGAATTATTCATGGTGGCCAAGAGTTGGAAACAGCCAAAGTGCCTTATGATAAAGGACTGGATAAAGAAGATGAGGTAGGTATACACAATGGAATACTACTCAGCCATAAGAAAGGATGAAATAGTGTCATTTACAACAACATGGAAAGATCTTGAGAACATTATGTGAAGTGAAATAAGTCAAACAGGAAAAGCTAAGAACTATATAATTTAGCTCATATGTAGAATATAAAACTGAAACTTATGAACACAAACAGCAGTGTGGTGGTTGCCAGAGGGAGGGGGGTGAGGGAAGAAAGGGGTCCTAATATGAGGTGACAGGAGAAGATTTGACTTTGGGTGGTGGGCACATGGTCCTATATACAGATTTTGTAAATTAGTAATCTACACATGAAACCTATATGTTCATGTTGACTAATGTCACCCCAATGAAATAAAAAAAAAGAAATATAATGCCCAAAGTGATAGTATTGAGCTGGGGCTTTGGGGGGGGTGATTGGGTCATGAGGGCAGAGCCCCCATGAATGGAATTAGCTCTCTTGCCTCCCAGTCATGTTAGGTTACAGCTAGAAAACAGCCCTGTATAAACTGGGAAAAAGTTACCAGTTACATGGTGTGACCATGTGGGCACTCTGATTTTGGACTTCCCAATTTTCACAGTTGTGAGAAATAAATTTCTGTTGTTATATATATAAAAAATAAGATGGAATAGAAAATGATGAAATAGAGTAGAATATAAGACAATATCAAAATTTGTTAACCATAGTAAGGGTATCATTTTAAAACATTTTCAACTTACAGAAATGAATGAATGTGTTTGTAAAAATTATTTCTTGTACATGATGCTCAAAATGCATATAACATATTCTGAATATATATATATAATAAAAAGTGGCTGACAGTGAAACATTGAAATTTAAAATTTAAAATATTTTTATTTTAAAACTATAGAAGGATTCTATTATTTATATATATAAAAGCCTAAGCAGCCGTTATGACTGAATGACCAGAACAACCGGTTGACCAGTTGCTATGATATGCACTGACCAGCAGGGGGCAAACGCTCAACTCAGGAGCTGCCCCCTGGTGGTCAGTGCACTCCCAAAGCCAAAGCCAACCTCCCACTGTCCCTCCCCCCGCCCGGCCCCCCCGATAGGCTTCGATCACCAGCCAGGCCAAGGGACCCCACCCGTGCATGAGTTCGTGCACTGGGCCTTTAGTATAGTATATATGCCTTGGGATTTCATGTTTTGGGAAGAGAATCCAGTGTACAAACCAACTATAGAGGTTATATTTTTTATTTTTAAGCTTTTTTTTTTTTTACTGAATTCTAAATAATGTCCTCGTTTAAACCAATGTTTTATTAAATAGAATAAAAGAAAGCTGGAAGCTCAAGTTATATTTCATGCTGGTGTATATTTAAAGCTTTGAGCTATGAAAGAGGCAAAAGAGGGAAAACTTATCACCTGAATTGATATATGATGACATACAAGTGGAATGTAATGAATGATCAGTAGATAAACTCTAATGAAGAATGCAACTGGTGCATAAAATATAGAATTGTGAAGAAATTTCAACTATCCAATAGTTTTCACTAAAATATATGCTTCAACATCTTTTAATATAGCTGAAGTAACTCACTATCAATATGTTACTGTAGTTGAGATAGCAATGTCTTAATTTAGTTAAGATAACCTTAGTTAATCTCATAGCATCCTTATTTCATTCAACCTGTGTCTCAGGGGCCAATTCCACCATCTAAGATTGGAACTAATATTTAATTTCCTGGCAGAGATTAAAATTTGTCTTATCCTGCCTATAATTGCCATTTAAAAGCAATTACAACCATTTTGTAATGTCTTGTATTTCACAAATAATCATGGTGACTATAGTACAACTAGTATATAAGATATCCCCTAGAATAAAAACCCTGACTGAAACTCTAAATAGCTATTTACTATAGATATACTTCTCTATTAGCAGGAAACAAATGCTGTTAAATAGCTACTTACTATAGATATACTTCTCTATTAGCAGGAAACAAATGCTGTTATGCTCAAACACATAGATAATAAATAAAGGATTTCTGAACACCAATCCGTTTTCCTATCCTTAAAGCTGCCAAGGTTGAGTTAGAAAACAGAATAAATAAATAGTATTATTTTTTACAGAGTAGCAATTAAGTAAGACATTTAAGCATATTTCTAGTGCCTGTGCTTTAATAATTTTTAAATTTAAGTCCAATAGAGGAGCTAAGGCCAATCAAACCAACGGAAAAGCACAGAAATAAATTAGTGGGCACTGCAGAATGTGACAGCAGGGCTCCACTGCAACTCCCCACCACTGGTTTCAAAAGTAATGGCACAGCAATTTGGGAAGGTTTTGGCCATTATTTCTTCAAGAATTCTTGCTACCCTTTTTCCTCCTCTCTTCTTCTGGGACTGCCACTTTCCTGCTCCTCAGAGCGGATATTTTTAATTGACCTGTATTTAAGTTCCCTGCGTCTTCTGTCTGCTCAATTCTGTTGCTGAAAACTTTCTAGTGAAGATTTTATTTCAATTATTTTACTTGCAGCTTTGGAATTTTCATTTGGTCCCCTTTTATATAACTTCTATCACTTTGATATTCTGTTTGTTGAGACATTTTTGTCCTCATTTTCTCTATTTCTTTTCTCATGGCTTCCTTTGTCTCTTTAAGTATCATTAGATAATTGGTTCAATGTCTGTGTAAAATGTCTTGGGTTTCTCAGGCACAATTCCTATTAATTTTTTTCTTTGTGTTTAGTCCACACTTACTTGTGTGTTTTTTACATACCCCCCCTTTTTTGGTTAAAAACTGGGAAGTTAGAATATTATAAGATGGTAAGTCTATAGATCAGATCTTCTTCCTCCCAGTGTTTGTTGCTGCTATATTTTTTGAAGGGGGAGGGGGATTAGTTGTCACATTTTTTTACTGACTTATCTAAACTATTTTTGTTAGGACTATATTCTTTGTTATGTGTGATCTCTTAAACCCCTATTTATTTTTTAGCTTAATGGCCATCTAGTGGTTTGATAAAATTTCCATGAATAACTGGAGCAAAACAAATTAAAATACTTCATGGATTTGTTGATTGGGTCTGAATTGGAGCACTCCTTCAATGCTTCACCAAGCCATTTACAATATGGTCATCACCTTCACTTCCTGTTTTTAGAGAGCTTAATGATCAGCCAGTGGTGAAAGCTTAAGGTTTCTCCAATATTATCTGAGTATGCATTCTGTCCTGGGCATATGTGTGGTTTTCTAGAGCTCATGGTACATGTGGGAGCTTTTCAAATTCCTATATCCCAAAGTATCTTACTCTCCAGCTTTTCCTCCAGGTCTTTCAGTGTGCCTATTGTTTGACACAAATATAATCTTTTGCACCAGAGGGTAGTGGCTTGTTGATTTGCTATTTAACATTTTTGAGGGATACTCGCTATGTAGCCACTTTTGCACCATGAGAAATTTCCAAGTTAGGTGAAACAAAGGCAAGCCTCTTGCATCAATATTGCAGGGATCCCCCAGACAGATCAAAATAGACAGATAGAATTCCTTTAAAACAAGTTCTACTCTCCTCTCTCCAGAACTAGGGCCATCCACCGGAAATGTGGACTGTCATCAAGACTGCCACCAAGCCAATGAGGGCCGTGAAGCAAGAGTAAGCTGAAACACAAAGCTCTTTGATCATATTCCAAACACCTATTTCTTGACCAAAACATTTGCTTTGTTGTTATAAACTTTTGCCTATATCCCAGATTTCCTACTAAGTTGATCCTGTCAGTCTTTGCTCCGTTTTTGCTGTTTCTGTGGAGGGACATAAACTTCAAGTATCCTACTCCACTATTTTCACTGATATCACTTAGTAATAAACTGGTTTTTGTTTATTTATTGATCTCTTTATTTTGTGTTGTGTTTTCCTGCTTGTTTATATACCTACTGTTTTTTTATTGGATGCCAGACATTGTGAATTTTATCTTATTGAATCCTGGGTTTTTTTAAAAAAAATCTCTAGGGATATTCTTAAGTTTTGCTTTGGAGTTCAGTTTACTTACTTAGGAACAGTTTGGTCTGTTGAGTTGTTGCTTTTAAGATATCTAGTCAGGGTCCACAATATTACTCAGTCTATTCTTAAGTATTCCTTACTTTTATACACTGAATTGTCCCTTCATACATATTCTTATATTGAAGCCCTAATCCCCAATGTGATTGTATTTTGAGATAGAGCCTATAGGGAGATGATGTTATTTTCCTAAAGAATAATCAAGGTAATTTCCATAAAGGAGATAAGGTTATCTCCAATCCAATAAGATTGGTGTCCTTAGAAAAAGAAGAAGAACGTCACCAGGTCTCTCTCTCTCTCTCTCTCTCTCTCTCTCTCTCAAAAAAAAGAAAGAAGAAAAGAAAAGAAAAGGAAAGAAAAGAAAAGGAAAGGAAAGAAAAGAAAAGAAAAGAAAAGAAAAAAGAAAAAAGAAAAGAAAAGAATAGAAAAGAAAAGAAAAGAAAAAAACAGAGGAAAGCCATGTCAGGGAATAGCAAGAAGGTGGCAATCTACAAGCTAGGAAGAGAGCTTTCACCAGGAACTGAATTTGCCATCCCCTGGATCATGGACTTCTAGCCTCCAGAACTGTGATAAAATCAGGGTCTGTTGTTTAAGCCACCAGTCTATGGTGTTTTTTCAATGGGAGTGTAGCAGACTAATAAACCCACACTGAGACAGACCCCTTTGTATACAGTACCCAATAGCCATGAATCATAAGGTTTTCCTATGTGAGTTGTAGGAAGAAGCACCATTGCCAACCCTGTGTGAGCACCAATACTGTTACCTCCAGTGCTTTAAGGTGGTACTTTCCCTAACATCTAATAGCTTCCTCAGACATGCACTAGTCAGTACTTAAGTGAATACTTGAGTATTCATTTGAGAACACTCCATTTAATGAATACTGCAAATCTCTGGAATTCTCTTTGTGAAGGTCTTACTTCTTATTCTGTCTTATAAACTATAGCTGCCCTTTTCTCCTCAGCCTCTCATCTCCATCTGCTCACTCTGGAGAGTCTGTGAGTTCTGCCTGCATTCTGTCTCCCTGAATTATGCTCAGGAAAGTATCTCGAGGCACTAATTTGGGGTGATCATAGGGGTTACTGTGTTTGAATCACATCTCAATGGGATCAGTGTCCTTCCTTGCCTGATGAACAGTGTCTTGAAAATTGTTGATTCATATAATTTACTCATCTTGTATGTTTCAATCAAGAGGGTAAAGCTAGTATATTTAAATATTTTTTTTCATCAAAAATGAAAGTCCCTGTCATTTATTATCAACATGATCTTAAACAGTCATTCTCTTTCTGTTTTCACAAACATAAAATGGGGATTATGGCATCACAGGGTTATTGTTCATCAGTAGAGGACCATGCTATGAAAACAATAAAATTAAATTCAAGAAAACAGTTCAAAGCACTAGGGATTCCAGGAACTTAGATAACCAGGAAACTAGAGATTAGTTTAGTTATGGAAAACAATTTCAAATATAAAAGAGCATTCTCAAAATGCTACTGACTTTGTAGAGAAAAAAGATATTGGAAATGTTCATTTTGCCAAATATGGAATTTTTTTTTTACTTCATTACAGTTATATTTGTGGTGTGTGTGTGTGTGTGTGTGTGTGTTTGTCAAGACTTAGTGATGTTATGAACATATTTGCTGCTAGGTCTCTTTAGACAGGAAGAATTTGAGTGTTAGACTGATTATCTAAGTGACATTGGTTGTTGTGAGTTGATTTCTCACAGTTATTTTTCAGGTCTATCAACACCTGTGAATTGTGAGTGACATTTTATATAATGTTTATTTCAGGCCGTGGTGAGGTTCCTTCTTGTTCATATCCCAACACAAAGTCCTTTATGACAAATGAGAACCTGGAACATGAATCTGACAATTTCTAGTGTTCAATCTTACTTCAAACTTTAGTTCTCTGTTAGAATTAGTTTTATGTGTGAGGGAGAAAGCACCATTCAACCAGACCAACAGAGTAATTTTTACTTAGGGGAAAATTCCCTACCGGCTTCACTGTCATTGTTTCAGTATTGCTTTAAGCTGTGTTTCTCTGCATGGCCTTGTATATCTTGCTGACAAATAATGCAAAAGTAATGTTAATATTTGGGGCAAGTTGTCTAATTTTTGTCACTTTTATGGCACTTGCTTTTCTATCTGTGTCATACAACTCTATCTCTTATCTCACATTTCCCATATTTTAAATTCAGTCTAGGACTAACTTTGTGAAACTTTCACTATAAGCATTATTGTTTAAGAACCCATTTTCCTATCTCCAGATTTTAAATGTGGGTCTCCAAAACCCATGGTTGTATGAGACTAGAAACTGCCTTTTGCCTTTGTTTCCTCTCTGTAGAAATCCCTCTACAAATTTGTTCATTCATGTTTAGTCACTCATTTAGTTAACCACCTATTCACTGGTTAAAAATATTCCTGTCCCCTTACTAAGTGATAGGTAAGATGCAAGGTAATGGAGATAAAATAGTAAAGTGAAAATAGGGTGCAATTCAACTTCTGTTTGAAAATGCCCAGTGATGGGTATTTACCATGTCGAACATTTCATTTTAAAATTTGAATTGCTAAACAAGTTGTACATAGATAGAGATAAAAATTTTTCTCCATATACTTTCTACCACCACCCCTAATGCTAACTTCTGGAGTGTGGAGAGTGGCCACAATATTTGGACAGGTTCAAGCCTCAGAGTATTGAGAGGGCACAGTCCTCTCATGGCCACGCGCATGTCCCAGCTTGGAGGGCAAAGCCCTCCCAGCACAATTATAGCCAAAAGCTGTAGTTGTAAGTTTGAACCTATGGTCTATGGTTCGAACACGTAGCCCCATATACCTGAGTGATGTGGACTTGATAAAGTTCAGGTGTGTGTAATTGAGTAGGATCTAAACCCACGAGAATATTGTAAACATCTTTTTTTTAATTTTATTTTATTGTTTAAAGTATTACAAATAGTAGTACATCATTTGTCTCCTTTTTTCCCCCCCATTGACCTTCCCCCAGCCTCCCCTATGCCCTGGCACATGCCCTCACCCCACCCCCTCAGTGTCTTGTGTCCATTGGCTTATTGACCATGCCCTTACTTTGCCCAGTGAAATCTGGCTATAAAATAAAGACACAGCTTGTAGTCCGTGGCGCTTTCACTTGCTCTCCATCAGAGAGGACAGCATCCTACCCAGACCCAGCTTTCATTCTCTTTTCTGTCTTTTCTCAATCCTTCACCACCCCCTCTCAGGCTCACCGAACCTGGCTGAGCTGGCTCAGCACATAAGGCACCCAGTGTGGGGCTGAGTATGCCATGGCCGTGCCGGCTAGCCACACTGGAGAATAATTCTCCTTGTTTTCCCAAGAAACAATTTTACTTAATACAGTGATACCTCTATATAAGTATGTTAACTGGACTCTAAATGTGACTCCACATGCAAAGCTAGAATCATGCCGCTGTACAGTCAGAACTGGTGTAAGATAGAAATGAATCCCTACTAGCATAATTTCCCTATATAGGAAGACATTATCAGTAAAAATTACTACATATTAACAAAAAAAGGAAAATATAAATCTGGCCACTGAGTACTTCATGTAATCCAGAGTGGTTTTTCAAAAATATCAGGTCGTGTATATAAAACTACCCTTATAATGTCCACTCCTAGAAATGAAATGACTATTTTACATTTAGTTCTCCCATGCCAATGTTTGTGACCAGATTAGCTTAAAATGATGTATCATTGAGATGACTTAAGGAAGTGGCTTTAGAAAATATTTTATAGTGAATCATGAGCTCAGGAAATATTTCATCATAGTCAGTGGTAGACCAGGATTATTGGTTAAAAATTGAAATGCCGATATGTATCTATTTATGTAGGCAGTAAGCACTCTAATTGTTGATTGACAGAATGTACAAGCCAGACACTCCAGAGAATTGGTGGTTACAAAATATCCAAAAGACAGTCTTTCATCATTCACTGTTGTTTTCTGAGCATATGGGGAGCAATTAGAACATTCCTTCCATGAGAAATGTGGTATTGTTTTCCATATGTGTGATAGAAATTTACTTCTTCACACCCAGTGATGATTTTTGTTTCATATATCTACTAGAAGCCCAGTGCACGAATTTGTGCACCAGTGGGGTCCCTCAGCCTGGCCTGTGGGATTGGGCCGAAACCAACTTCCTGACATCCCCCAAGGGGTCCCAGATTGTGAGAGGGTGCAGGCCAGGTTGAGGGTCCCCACCAGTGCACGATCGGGCGGGGAGGAAAGTGGGAAGTTGGCCAGCTGGGAAGGGACCGAGGGAGGGCTCCAGGGTGTGTCGGCTGGCCTCGCTCAGTCCCTATAGGCCAGACCCCAGCAGCAAGCTAACCTATTGGTCAGAGCATCTGCCCCCTGGTGGTCAGTGCACGTCATAGCAAGTGGTTGAGCAGCCTTAGCATATCATTAGCATATTACATTTTGATTGGTTGAACGGCCAGACACTTAGCATATTAGGCTTTTATTATATAGGAGAGCATTTATTTTTAAAAACTTATATGCTCTCTCATTTTTGAAGACTTCTTAATATTTTTTTTCAAAACTGGAAGATGAAAGCTTTGGCATGTTTTAGGAATCAATGAATTTAATGTTTGTAGGACTGATCAAGCACTTAGAGTTATAATATTTCATTCAGTATCTTTAAAGGTAAGAAATACATTGGTGAAAAATAACAATTTGAAATTTAATATAGATATATTGCATGCCCTGCTTTTAGGTTCATTAACCAAGAGTCTACATACACAAATAATTTAAGAATTAACTTATTAGTTGTTGCTTTAAAAGAGACCCAGTGGTTTTATTTTTCTGAAATGGAACAGTGTGATATGTTTTTTTTGTTTTATTGCTTAAAGTATTACAAAGAGTATTATATATGTCTCCTTTTTTTTCTCCACTTGACCCTCCCCTAGACTCCCATGCCCCCCAGTGTATTGTATCCATTGGTTATGCTCGTATGCATGCATACAAGCCCTTCGGTTGATCTCTTACTCCCCAGCCTTCCTGCTGTAGTTTGACAGTCAGTTCGATGTTGTTCTGCCTCTGTATCTATTTTTGTTCATCAGTTTATAATGCTCTTAATTACCCATAGATGAGTGAGATCATGTGGTATTTTTCTTTAGCTGACTGGCTTATTTCACTTAGCATAATGCTCTCCAGTTCCATCCATGCTGTAACAAATGGTAAGAGTTCCTTCTTTTTTACAGCAGCATAGTATTCCATCGTGTAGATATACCACAGTTTTCTAATCCATTTATCAAAAAGCTTCCAGCAAACAAAAGCCTGGGGCCAGACAGCTTCACAGGGGAGTTTTACCAAACTTTCAAGGAAGAACTAAAACCTATCCTCCTCAGACTACTACAAAAAATCCAGAGGAAGGAACACTTCCAAGCTCATTCTATGAAGCCAGCATCACCCTAATACCAATACCAGATAAAGACAACACAATGAAAGAGAATTACAGGCCAATAACCCTCATGAACATAGATGCCAAAATCCTCAACAAAAT